>NC_092119.1:5260967-5428014 GCF_045679555.1 Salvelinus alpinus
GAGGAGGGGATATTGGCCCAATTCTGCCCTACATGCGTTATTTGGAGTTTTTCTTTGTACTTGCAATACAGTCTTGCAAAACTCTGCATGCAATACTTCAATTGGATGTTTGTCCCATTTAGTAAATTCATTATTAGAGAGTGGACCCCATACCTCACTGCCATATAGAGCAATTGGTTCTATAACTGATTGAAAAATTTTGAGCCAGATTCTAATTGGAATTTCAATTTTGATGTTCCTTTTAATGGCATAGAATGCTCTTCTTGCTTTGTCTCTCAGCTCATTCACAGCCATGTGAAAGCTACCTGTGTTGCTGATATTTAGTCCTAGATATGTGTAGTTTTTGGTGTGTTCTAATAGAACTGTGTCCAAATAGAATTTATATTTGTCATCCTTATTTCCGGACCTTTTTTGGAATATCATTATATTTGTTTTTTTTAGGTTAACGGTCAGAGCCCAAGTCTGACAGAACCTGTGAAGATGATCTAGGTGTTGCTGTAACCCCTCTTTAGTGGGAGACAGCAGCACCAGGTCATCTGCGTACAGCAGACACGTGATTTCAGTGTTGTGTAGGGTGATACCAGGTGCTGCCGATTCTTCTAATGTTTTTGCCAATTCATTAATGTAGATGTTAAATAATGTTGGACTTATTGGGCAGCCCTGTTTCACTCCCCGCCCCTGAGAGAAGAAGTCTGTTTGCTTGTTGCCAATTTTAACCGCACATTTGTTTTTAGTGTACATTGATTTAATAAAATCATATGTTTTCCCTCCAATACCACTTTCTATTAGTTTATAAAAAAGACCTTCGTGCCAAATTGAATCAAATGCTTTCTTGAAATCTACAAAACACGAGTAGATTTTGCCTTTGTTTTGGTTAACTTGTTTATCAATTAGAGTGTGGAGGGTGTAAATGTGGTCAGTTGTACGATAATTTTTTAGAAATCCAATCTGGCTTCTGCTCAGGACGTTGTGTTCGTCAAGGAAATGATGTAGTCTGCTATTTATAATACTGCAGAGAATTTTCCCCAAGTTGCTGTTAACGCATATTCCTCTGTAATTATTTGGGTCAAATTTGTCTCCATTTTTATAGATTGGTGTGATCAGTCCCTGGTTCCAAATATCGGGGAAAATACCTGCAGTGAGGATAATGTTGAAGAGTTTGAGTATAGCCAATTTGAATTTGTGGTCTGTATATTTGATCATTTCATTTAAGATCCCATCAGCACCACAGGCCTTTTTGGGTTGGAGATTGCATATTTTTTCCAATAATTCTTCTTCTGTAATTGGGGTATCCACAGGATTCTGATAGTCTTTGACTGCTAATTCAAGGATTTGTAATTTTTCTTGTATATCTTTTTGTTCTGGGCTCTTTGTTATATTGCTGTAGAGGTTTGCAAAGTGATTTCTCCACATATCCCCATTTTGGATAGCCAACTCCTCATGATGAGGTTTGTTTAATTTATTCCAATTCTCCCAGAAGTGGTTTGATTCTATGGATTCCTCAATTCCATCCAGCTGATTTCTAATGTGCTGTTCCTTTTTTGTTCTTAGGGTGCGTTTGTATTGCTTCAGTGTTTCCCCATATTGAAGGCGTATATTTTTGTTGTCTGGTTCTCTGTGTTTTTGATTAGATATATTTCTCAATGACTTTCTTAGATTTTTGCAATCATTATCAAACCATTTTTCATTATCTGTTATTTTTGGTTTGCTCTTATGCTTCTTTAGATTAGCCAAGGAGGCTAATTTGTCAAATATAAAGTTTATGTTCCTAACGGCCAAATTTACACCTTCATTGCTGAAGGAGAATGTTAAGGCTAAAAAGTTGTCCAGGAGAGATTGTATTTTTTGGCTACTAATTGCTTTTTGGTAGATGTCTGTACTGTTTGCACTCCATCTATAGGCTTGTTTAGTACCATGTAGTTTATTGGGCCATGATGCTTCATGGTTGGGTTCTGCTCTTCTCAGATACACTGTGATTTTACTGTGGTCTGAGAGAGGTGTTAGTGGGCTGACTGTGAAGGCTCTGAGAGACTCTGGGTTTAGGTCGGTGAGGAAGTAGTCTACAGTGCTGCTGCCAAGGGATGAGCTGTAGGTGTACCTACCAAAAGAGTCTCCTCTCAGCCTGCCATTGACTATGTACAGACCCAGTGTTCGACAGAGCCTCAGGAGCTGTAATCCATTTTTGTTTTTCACTTTGTCATAGTTGTTTCTGTGGGGGTATGTGGGGAGGGAAAGGTTGTTGCTTCCTGGTAGGTGTTTATCCCCATGACTGTTAATAGTGTCTTGTTCTTCTGCTATTCTAGCATTCAGGTCTCCACAGACCAGTACGTTGCCTTGGGCCTGAAAGTGACTAATCTCTCCCTCTAGAATGGAGAAGCTCTCTTCGTTGAAGTAGGGTGACTCTGAGGGGGGAATGTATGTGGCACAGAGGAAGACGTTTTTATCTGTCAAGATAGCCTCCTTGTTGATTTTTAACCAGATAAAGAATTCTCCTGTTTTGATCAATTCGATTGAATTAATTAGTTCAGATTTATACCATATTAGCATTCCCCCTGAGTCTCTGCCCTGTTTGATTCCTTTTAATTTAGTGGATGGTATGATTATCTCCCTATAACCTAGTGGACAGCCAGTGGAAACATCACCTCTGCACCATGTTTCCTGTAGTACTACAATATCAACATCATCAATTTCTTTCAGGAAGTCTGGGTTTCTGCTCTTTAGCCCAAAAGCAGAGGACTTCAATCCTTGTATATTCCAACATGCAACGTAAAAAGACTTCATAACTTTTTTTTTTCTCTTTTCCTTACCTTTCAAAATGAGACAAACACTCACAATCCAAGAAGAACCATTAAAATAGGATTTTTCAATTACAGTAAACTCTTATTTTGCAAATGTGATTTGTTTATCATTTAAGATAGAATTTGTGTCATGCCACTTGGGTGGATGTAGTGTGAGAATGGTGGAGTTCTTGTGCTCATCTTACCATGACCCTCGGCCCATCACATGTGAGCATAGTAGACTCAGCATTTGTTTAATGTCACTCATTTGGTTGGTGGGGGCTGGGCCAGTTGCTCCTCTCACAGCCTGTGCGTAGCTCTGCCTGCTGGGCTGTGGCTCCTCCAGGTGTGGGTCTGCGGTGGGGAGGAGGGGGGTGGTAGGCCTCATCTGGGTGGCTCTGAAGCTGGGCTGGGGTGGTCTGTGCTGCGCTGGCTGTGGTGGGCATTGAGGTTGGTGGTGCTGTGGTCGTGGCTGGGGGGTCCAGGGTGCTGGTCCGGGATGTTGTCTCGGTGATCTCGGCGGGGTGGAGATTGCTCCGCTGTTCCTGGGTGGAGAGGTCGGGCTGCGGTTTAGAGCGACGTCCTTGAGAGTCTTGGCAAGGATGGGGACTGTCTCCCTGTACAGGTGAACATGGTCATAGAGACAGTCCAGATCGAGGGTGGGATGGTGGGCCAGGTGTACATTGGGTCGCAGGGCACAGTCCCGGGAGAGGCTGGCGTTTATTCTTTGGATTGTGGCAGGGTGGAAGTCCCTCCTCTGTAGAAGGGTTGACACTATGATTCTTGAGTTGGGGAAGATTGCGGAGGCCTTCTCAATCACTCCCCGTAGTGAAGTCGCCACCCTCTCCTGCTGAGCACGCAGGTCGTTGCTTCCGGTATGTATGATTATGTGGCTTGGCGACCCGAGATGGTTCTTATCAAGCAGCTCCATGGCACTTTGCGTTGTTGGGCACCACACCTTTCTCGTTTTGTGTCTAGGGAAAAGTTTCTTCTCCTGAACATACTTCCCATTTGAGTCCATTAACAGGACGATGTCAGCCAGTGTTTCTTCTGGACTGGGGGGGGCAGAGGGGGGGCTGGTGGGTGTTGGAGCTGGGGTGTGGCTGGTCTGTGTGGGTGCCACTGTCAGTGGGAGGCTGTTCTGTGGGTTGGGGAGGAGGGGTGCAGCAGCCAGGGCTGGGGAAGTCTGGCTGGTTGAGCTGGGCTCCTCTGCTGTGTGAGGGCAGGTCATAGGGTGGTGATCTATCTGCTCCTGCAGCCTGTCCTCTGCTCTCTTTCTCTCCTGCAGCTCCTCTCTTAGTGCGGTCAGCTCCTTATTGCTGCTCTGCCTGTCTTTTTGGAGCTCTCTCACCTCCTTTGTTAGATCAGCCAGCTCTCTCTTGAGTCCGTCTCTCTCTTGCTGAACCTCTTTCAGCTGTGTTGCAAGGCTGCTGTCCTGCTCTGTCCTCACCTTGGTTAGGAGCTCCTCTAAGGTGTGGTTGTCTGGTTGCTGTTTGCTCACGCTCTCCCTGAGCAGGACCACCTCCCCCTCCAGTTTGGTGAACTCATCCATCATGGCAGCCATGGTGGTGAGGAGGGCCTGAGCCTGCTCTGCACTGAGGGGGTCGCTCTCCTCCTGGGGCGTGTCCTCCACTATGGTGGGAAGAGAGGTGCTGGATGTGCCTTTTTGGGTGGGGAGGGTAGGGGTGAGGGTGGAGTTTGTCTTGTGGGAGGGCATGTCACTGGTGGTGTCCTTCTCTCTCTCCGCTCTCTCCTTAATGGTCTGAAAGTCTGTTTCAAACAGCCTGATGTTACCTTGCACCATGACAGTCCCAGTCTTGTAGAGGTTGATTGTTATCATGGTGCTGTCAGGGTCGTCTGTCTCTTTGATTTTCAGCTTCCACCCATTACAGATTCCCTCTTTCTTTATGCATGGGTAGTGAGAGCAGACTGCTGAGCGCCATGCATTTGGCTGGTCAGTGAGGAAGATGAGATTACTCACGTCACCGTTTTTGTAGAGGTCTGCAAAAAGGGTTTCTGGTCTCTTCTCTAGTAGTTTCTGTTTGAAAGCTTTCCTCATTGTGTCATTTTTGACCTTTTTTGGGTAGAGAATGGATTCTGCGCTGAGGGGGAGTGGGGACATGGTGTCTGTGCGCTCTGCTACTACCGCTACTGCTGCGCTGTTCTGCTGCCCCGTTGCCATGGCAACCGATTTGTTCGTCTGCTGTTCGCGCTACTTTCAAAAAACAGCAAAAATAGTGAAAAATCCTCACACAAAAGACTGAAGATATGTTTACAGTTAGTCCGTGCTCCTTTTTGGTTTACTCACTCAGTTTGGTCGTTTGATGTAGTTGTATTAACTGACCTTGCTAGGTTTGTTCTAGCTCGTTTCTTATGGCTAGCTTGTTAGTCTGCTGGCTGGGTCTTTGTTGTGTAGCTAGCTAGCTAGACTCAAAACCTCTTAACTTGAGGCGCAAAGTTACTTTTTTTTCTATTCTGAATGTATAGAGTTGTTGTTCATCACTTCTTGTCTGGAATTCTTCTTCGATTAGAGTGTTTATCTCATTCTAAAAACCAAAAAAAAATCAAATATATCAGGAGCTCATGTTGAGCATGACTCTCTCTCTCTCTCTCTATCTCTCTCTTTCTCTCTCTCTCTCGCTCTCCATCTCTCTCTCATCTCTCTCTCTATCTCTCTCTTTATTTCTATCTTTCTCTCTCCTCGTCACTCCTCTGTCAACTGACTGGGTCCAAAGAGCCAGCCAACGGCAGCTTTAAATATGTTTAGTATTTAATTACCACTGTAAATAGAACAGACAGCCATATGGCTCAACCCTTCCAACATATGTGCCTCTACCCGCCAACCGGCCTGTGAAAACCTCCCTCTGTTACTGCTTCCACTGCCTGCTTTCACTTTTACACTTTCAGCAGACGAAACCCTCCCAAAATACAACATCAAGACTCCCCTTTTCCTGTACACGCACACAGACAGACGCGCACACAGACCCCACCTACCCATTTCATCCCACTCCCCTGTTTCACACCTACCAAGATGTCTGATTAAAATTCTCCATTTCCCTTCCTGCAGCCATCTGTTCCAATATGAAGCTCACAGTCTCGCTGTTATCTAGCTGACTAATGTTAGGTGATTGTTGCCTGGGATAAATACTGTTATCTAGCTGACTGATGTTATGTCAGTGTTATGTTATGTTATGTCATCCTTGGGAAATTGCTCCCAAGGATGAACCAGACTTGTGGAGGTCTACAATTGTTTTTCTGAGGTCTTGGCTGATTTCTTATCATTTTCCCATAATGTCAAGCAAAAAGGCACTGGGTTTGAAGGTAGGCCTTGAAATACATCAACAGGTACACCTCCAATTGACTCAAATTATGTCAATTAGCCTATCAGAAGCTTCTAAAGCCATAACATCATTTTCTGGAATTTTCCAAGCTGTTTAAAGGCACAGTCAACAGTGTATGTAAACTTCTGACCTACTGGAATTGTGATACAGTGAATTATAAGTGAAAGAAACTGTCTGTAAACAATTGTTGGAAAAATTAGAAAAAGTAGATGTCTTAACCGACTTGCTAAAACTATAGTTTGTTAACAAGAAATTTGTGGAGTGGTTGAAAAATTAGTTTTAATGACTCCAACCTAAGTGTATGTAAACTTCTGACTTCAACTGTACATAAGTATTCAGACCCTTTACTCAGTACTTTGTTGAAGCATGTTTGACAGTGATTACAGCCTCGAGTCTTCTTGGGTATGATACTACAAGCTTGGCACCCCTGTATTTGGGGAGTTTCTTTAGGTGCCTTTTGACAAACTCCAAGCGGGCTGTCATGTGCCTTTTACTGAGGAGTGGCTTCCATCTGGCCACTCTACCATAAAGGCCTGATTGGTGAAGTGCTACAGAGATGGTTGTCCTTCTGGAAGGTTCTCCCATCTCTACAGAGGAACTCTGGAGCTCTGTCAGAGTGACCATCGGGTTCTTGGTCACCTCCCTTACCAAGGCCCTTCTCCCCCGATTGCTCAGTTTGGCCTGGCGGCCAGCTCTAGGAAGGGTCTTGGTGGTTCTAAACTTCTTCCATGTAAGAATAATGGAGGCCACTGTGTTCTTGGGGACCTTCAATGCTGCAAAATTTTCTCGGCACCTTTCCCCAGATCTGTGCCTCGACACAATCCTGTCTCTGAGCTCTATAGACAATTCCTTTGACCTCATGGCTTGGATTTTTCTCTGACATGCACTGTCAACTGTGGGACCTTATATAGACAGGTGTGTGCCTTTCCAAATCATGTCCAATAAATTTAATTTACCACAGTTCGACTCCAATCAAGTTGTAGAAACATCTCAAGGATGATCAATGGAAATAGAATCTACCTGAGCTACATTTAGAGTCTCATAGCAAAGGGTCTGAATACTTACAGTGGCAAGAAAAAGTGTGTGTAAATAAACCATTCAAAAGTTTGGGATCTGTTAGAAAAGCAAAACAATTTGTACATTAAAATAATATCAATTGATCAGAAATACAGCATAGACATTTGTAAATGTTGTATATGACTATTGTAGCTGGAAACGGCAGATTTTTTATGGAATATCTACGTAGGCGTACAAAGGCCCATTATCAGCAACCATCACTCCTGTGTTCCAATGGCACGTTGTGTTAGCTAATCCAAGTTTATCATTATAAAAGGATCATTGATTATTAGAAAACCCTTTTGAAATTATGTTAGCACAGCTGAAAACTGTTGTTCTGATTAAAGAAGAAATAAAACTGGCCTTCTTTAGATTAGTTGTGTATCTGGAGCATCAGCATTAGTGTAATCGATTACAGGCTAAAAATGTCCAGAAACAAACAACTTTCTTCTAAAACTCATCAATCTAATCTGAGTCTCTGAGAAATGATGGCTATTCCATGTGAGGAATTTACAAGAAACTGAAGTACAACAAATCTCGTACAACGCCGTGCAGTCAATAATCTATTGACTGGCTTTCTTGAGGTCTATAGTATAGTATTCTCTCTGGTACGCAATCTGGTTTCTGCTCAGGTTATGGATGTGTCACTGCAACCTTAAACCTCAATGATGTCACCTTTGCCCTTGATTCTAAGCAATGTTGTGCTGTTATTTCTATGGACTTGGCCAAAGCTTTTGATACTGTAGACCATTCCATTCTTGTGGGCCGGCTACGGAGTATTGGTGTCTCTGAGGGGTCTTTGGCCTGGTTTTCTAACTGCCTCTCTCAAAGAGTGCAGTGTATAAAGTCAGAAAATGTGCTGTCTCATCCACTGCCTGTCACCAAGGGAGTACCCCAAGGCTCAATCCTAGGCCCCACGCTCTTCACAATTTACATCAACAACATAGCTCAGGCAGTAGGAAGCTCTCTCATCCATTTAGCACACACAGTAAAATACTCTGCCAGGATGTTGTGCTAAATGCCCTACAACTAAAGCTTGGACACTTACTGCTTTGCGTGATGTGTTGTTGTCTCTACCTTCTTGACCTTTGTGCTGTTTACTGTGCCCAATAATGTTTGTACCATGTTTTGTGCTGCTACCATGTTGTTGTTATGTGTTGCTACCGTGCTGTGTTGTCGTGTGTTGCTGCCTTGCTATGTTGTTGTCTTAGGTCTCTCTTTCTTTAGTGTTGTGTTGTCCCTCTTGTTGTGAAGTGTGTTTTGTATTAATATTGTATTTTAAAAAATATATAATCCCAGGCGCCCATCCCCACAGGAGGCCTTTTGCCTTTTGTTAGGCCGTAATAAGAAGTTGCTCTTAACAAATAAAGGTTACAAATAAAGGTTACTTTTTAAAAAAAAAAAATTTAATACTCCCTTCACAGAACAGCGCTCTAACCAGAATAGAAAGAGGAGTGGGAGGCCCCGGTGCACAACTGACCAAGAGGACAAGTACATTAGAGTGTCTAGTTTCAGAAACTGACGCCTCACAAGTCCTCACCTGGCTGATTCATTAAATAGTACCTGCAAAACATCAGTCTCAACGTCAACCATGAAGAGGTGACTCCGGGATGCTGGCCTTCTAGGCAGAGTTGAAAAAAATAAAAAAATAAGATTAAGACGCGCAAAATAACACAGACACTGGGCAGAGGAAGATTGGAAAAAAAGTGTTATGGACAGAAGAATCTAAGTTTGAGGTGTTTGGATCACAAAGAAGAACATTCGTGAGACGCAGAAAAAAATTAAAAGATGCTGGAGGAGTGCTTGACGCCATCTGTCAAGCAGGGTGGAGGCAATGTGATGGTCTGGGGCTGCTTTGGTGGTGGTGAAGTGGGAGATTTATACAGGGTCAAAGGGATCTTGAAGAAGGAAGGCTGTCACTCCATTTTGCAACACCATACCCTGTGGACGGCGCTTACTTGGAGACAATTTCCTCCTACAACAGAACAATGACCCAAAGCACAGCTCCAAACTATGCAATAGCTATTTAGGGAAGAAGCAGTCAGCTGGTATTCTGTCTGTAATGGAGTGGCCAGCACAGTCACCGGATCTCAACCCTATTGAGCTGTTGTGGGAGCAGCTTGACCGTATGGTACGTAAGAAGTGCCCATCAAGCCAATCCAACTTGTGGGAGGTGCTTCAGGAAGCATGGGGTGAAATCTCTTCTGTTTACCTCAACAAACTGACAACTAGAATGCCAAAGGTCTGCCAGGCTGTAATTGTTGCAAATGGAGGATTCTATGACGAAAGCAAAGTTTGAAGGACACAATTATTATTTCAATAAAAAATTATTGTTTATATCCTTGTCAACATCTTGACTATATTTCCAATTCATTTTGCAACTCATTTCATGTATGTTTTCATGGAAAACAAGGACATTTCTAAGTGACCCCACACTTTTGAACGGTAGTGTATTTCTGTATAATTTTTTTTTGTAAATTTTCAAAAAATTCTAAAGTCCTGTTTTTGCTTTGTCATTATGGGATTGATGGGCGGGGGAAAAAATTATTTAATCAATTTTAGGAAAAGTCTGTAACGTAACAAAATGTGGAAAAAGTCAAGGGGTCTGAATACTTTCCCGAAAGCGCTGTGTTTAGGAATAGTGACCTCATACCAAATATGGTGCATAACTAACTGTTTGTTTTCTACAGATCAACTAAAGCCAGAGATCACCACGACGGAGTGTAAGAGCGTGACTTACAATAAGTGCCTTTGCGTGCTCTACAGTTCTCTACAGTGACCTACAGTGACCTACAGTGCTCTACAGTTCTCTACAGTGATCTATAGTGACCTACAGTGCTCTACAGTTCTCTACAGTGACCTACAGTGACCTACAGTGATCTACAGGGACCTACAGTGCTCTACAGTTCTCTACAGTGATCTACAGTGCTCTACAGTGCTCTACAGTGCTCTACAGTGCTCTACAGTGATCTACAGTGCTCTACAGTTCTCTACAGTGACCTACAGTGACCTACAGTGCTCTACAGTTCTCTACAGTTATCTACAGTGACCTACAGTGCTCTACAGTTCTCTACAGTGATCTATAGTGACCTACAGTGCTCTACAGTTCTCTACAGTGACCTACAGTGACCTACAGTGATCTATAGTGACCTACAGTGCTCTACAGTTCTCTACAGTGATCTACAGTGCTCTACAGTGCTCTACAGTGCTCTACAGTGCTCTATAGTGCTCTACAGTGCTCTACAGTGCTCTACAGTGATCTACAGTGCTCTACAGTTCTCTACAGTGATCTACAGTGCTCTACAGTGACCTACAGTGACCTACAGTGCTCTACAGTTCTCTACAGTGCTCTACAGTTCTCTACAGTGATCTATAGTGACCTACAGTGCTGTACAGTGATCTACAGTGACCTACAGTGCTCTACAGTTCTCTACAGTGATCTACAGTGCTCTACAGTGACCTACAGTTCTCTACAGTGCTCTACAGTGACCTACAGTTCTCTACAGTTCTCTACAGTGATCTACAGTGCTCTACAGTTCTCTACAGTGCTCTACAGTGCTCTACAGTTCTCTACAGTGCTCTACAGTGACCTACAGTTCTCTACAGTTCTCTACAGTGCTCTATAGTGCTCTACAGTGCTCTACAGTGCTCTACAGTGATCTACAGTGCTCTACAGTTCTCTACAGTGATCTACAGTGCTCTACAGTGACCTACAGTGACCTACAGTGCTCTACAGTTCTCTACAGTGCTCTACAGTTCTCTACAGTGATCTATAGTGACCTACAGTGCTGTACAGTGATCTACAGTGACCTACAGTGCTCTACAGTTCTCTACAGTGATCTACAGTGCTCTACAGTGACCTACAGTTCTCTACAGTGCTCTACAGTGACCTACAGTTCTCTACAGTTCTCTACAGTGATCTACAGTGCTCTACAGTTCTCTACAGTGCTCTACAGTGCTCTACAGTTCTCTACAGTGCTCTACAGTGACCTACAGTTCTCTACAGTTCTCTACAGTGACCTACAGTGCTCTACAGTGCTCTACAGTTCTCTACAGTGCTCTACAGTGACCTACAGTTCTCTACAGTTCTCTACAGTGATCTACAGTGCTCTACAGTTCTCTACAGTGCTCTACAGTGCTCTACAGTTCTCTACAGTGCTCTACAGTGACCTACAGTTCTCTACAGTTCTCTACAGTGACCTACAGTGCTCTACAGTGCTCTACAGTGCTCTACAGTGATCTACAGTGACCTACAGTGCTCTACAGTTCTCTACAGTGATCTATAGTGACCTACAGTGCTCTACAGTTCTCTACAGTGACCTACAGTGACCTACAGTGATCTACAGGGACCTACAGTGCTCTACAGTTCTCTACAGTGATCTACAGTGCTCTACAGTGCTCTACAGTGCTCTACAGTGCTCTACAGTGATCTACAGTGCTCTACAGTTCTCTACAGTGACCTACAGTGACCTACAGTGCTCTACAGTTCTCTACAGTTATCTACAGTGACCTACAGTGCTCTACAGTTCTCTACAGTGATCTATAGTGACCTACAGTGCTCTACAGTTCTCTACAGTGACCTACAGTGACCTACAGTGATCTATAGTGACCTACAGTGCTCTACAGTTCTCTACAGTGATCTACAGTGCTCTACAGTGCTCTACAGTGCTCTACAGTGCTCTATAGTGCTCTACAGTGCTCTACAGTGCTCTACAGTGATCTACAGTGCTCTACAGTTCTCTACAGTGATCTACAGTGCTCTACAGTGACCTACAGTGACCTACAGTGCTCTACAGTTCTCTACAGTGCTCTACAGTTCTCTACAGTGATCTATAGTGACCTACAGTGCTGTACAGTGATCTACAGTGACCTACAGTGCTCTACAGTTCTCTACAGTGATCTACAGTGCTCTACAGTGACCTACAGTTCTCTACAGTGCTCTACAGTGACCTACAGTTCTCTACAGTTCTCTACAGTGATCTACAGTGCTCTACAGTTCTCTACAGTGCTCTACAGTGCTCTACAGTTCTCTACAGTGCTCTACAGTGACCTACAGTTCTCTACAGTTCTCTACAGTGACCTACAGTGCTCTACAGTGCTCTACAGTGCTCTACAGTGATCTACAGTGACCTACAGTTCTCTACAGTTCTCTACAGTGATCTACAGTGATCTACAGTGCTCTACAGTGGTCTCCAGTGCTCTACAGACCCTACTTCTAGTTCCTGCTTTTACCTGCTCAGAATGAACCCCACTACTTGGCTATACGATATATAGTCATCCCACACGGCAGACTGATGTGAGCTGAAGCAGTAACGTGTTCTACAACTGCCTTTTCCCTCCAGTAATGTGGCCAATCCAATGTTGTATTTGAGTTGTGAAATGGAAATCAAAGACCACTGGGAATACTATAAATATGAGAGGACAACGTGACTGAGAAGTTCTGGAATTTTCTAATTCACCTGACATGTTTTTTTTGTTTTTTTTACCCGTTTTTTTCTCATTTCATCTCTTTTCATCTCTTTTTTTATTTTGACTGAAATAGAGTGGATCAGAACATGTAACACTTCTGAAACCTTTGATAAAAGGCACCGAATTGGTTCCCTTTGTTGTCCGTAGTTCTAGTGGTTTAACTACGACGGTTTTCCCTTTTCATTAGGATTTTTACACTGTTGTTTTTCTCTTCCGTTTTGATGTAACGATGTTTGATTCTCATACTTTAATTCACTTAAATTCTTCGTCTTCGTTATCATCTCTAGATACGTGCCGTGCCATTAGTTTGTTTACCCGGTAGTCGTGGCGACGCGACACGGTCGGTGTGTTGTGTTGGGTAACATGACAAGACGCCACACGCCGGACGGATTATTAGGACAATAAAAGGTGGTTTGTCCCAAATGACTCCCTATTCCCTATTTAGTGCACTACTTTAAACCAGGTGATCATAGGGAATAAGGGGTCATTTGGGACCTATCCTAGAGGTGTAGAACAACCTTATGCAGTCTATGATAACAACCTAAAACCAAAACATGGAAATGTCTGCTCTGCCCAAAATTACATCTAACTCATTGCAGCATTACCACAATAAATGGAAGAGGAAAGTGGAAGGGGGAAAAAGTAAAGAACTTGTCGGTCGGCATTAAAGACCAACATTTGATAAAGAAAATTGTGATAAATAAAAAATATATACCAGTTTCATTTAAGGACCCAAAGATGTACACCTGCGCCATGTTGTTTGTAGAATAGTTGGGAAGAGACCTACGATGTACCGTTTCCACGGCACGTGGTTTATGGCAGTAGAAGGCAGTAGGAAGCTCCTCCATCCATTCATATGCAGATGATACAGTCTTATACTCAGCTGGCCCCTCCACAGATTTTATGTTAAACACTCTACAATAAAGCTTTCTTGGTGTTCAACAGGCTTTCTCTGTCCTTAACCTTGTTCTGAACACCTCCGAAACAAAGGTCATGTGGTTTGGTAAGAAGAATGCCCCTCTCCCCCACAGGTGTGATTACTACCTCTGAGGGTTTAGAGCTTGAGGTAGTCACCTCATACAAGTACGTGGGAGTATGGCGAGACGGTGCACTGTCCTTCTCTCAGCACTTATCAAAGCTGCAGGCTAAAGTTAAATCTACACTTGGTTTCCTCTATCGAAATCGCTCCTCTTTCACCCCAGCTGCCAAACTAACCCTGATTCAGACGACCATCCTACCCATGCTAGATTACGGAGACATCATTTATAGATTGGCAGGTAAGGGTGCTCTCGAGCAGCTAGATGTTCTTTACCATTCGGCCATCAGATTTGCCACCAATGCTCCTTATAGGACACATCACTGCACTCTATACTCCTCTGTAAACTGGCCATCTCTGTATACCCGTCACATGACCCACTGGTTGATGCTTATTTATAAAACCCTCTTAGGCCTCACTCCCCCCTATCTGAGATATCTACTGCAGCCCTCATCCTCCACATACAACACCCGTTCTGCCAGTCACATTCTGTTAAAGGTCCCCAAAGCAACACATCCCTGGGTCGCTCCTCTTTTCAGTTTGCTGCAGCTAGCGACTGGAACGAGCTGCAACAAACAGTCAAACTGGACAGTTTTATCTCCATCTCTTCATTCAAAGACTAAATCATGGATACTCTTACTGACAGTTGTGGCTGCTTTGTGTGATGTATTGTTGTCTCTACCTTCTTTCTGTGCTGTTGTCTGTGCCCAATAGTGTTTGTCCCATGTTTTGTACTGCTACCATGTTGTTGTTTTAGGTCTCTCTTTATGTAATGTTGTGTTCTCTCTCTTGTCGTGATGTGTGTTATGTCTTATATCTTTTTTAATTTTATTATTTAAATCCCAGCCCCCGTCCCCGCAGGAGGTCTCTTGTATTTTGGTAGGCCGTCATTGTAAATAATAATTTGTTCTTAACTGACTTGACTATTTAAATAAAGGTTATTAAACAAACTAAACACTAAAAACATTTATTGACATGCAAAACAACGCCGGATTCATACTTTACATTTTTCAGTTTAAATTATAATACAAAATTCTTGCAACTAATAGAATGTTATTTATATGGGGGATACAACCTTCCCAGCTCTGCAGATTCTGCTGCGAGGAAGCAGAGTCATTGGATCATTTGTTTTGGTACTGTCCATACGTAGCTTGTTTTTGGTCACAGGTCCAGGAATGGCTGAAGAATTGCAACATTAACCTGGAGCTAACCCTGTAGATAGCACTACTGGGTGACATTTACCTGGAGCTAACCCTGTAGACAGCACTGCTGGGAGACATTTACCTGGAGCTAACCCTGTAGACAGCACTACTGGGAGACATTTACCTGGAGCTAACCCTGTAGACAGCACTACTGGGAGACATTTACCTGGAGCTAACCCTGTAGACAGCACTGCTGGGAGACATTTACCTGGAGCTAACCCTGCAGACAGCACTACTGGGAGACATTTACCTGGAGCTAACCCTGTAGACAGCACTACTGGGAGACATTTACCTGGAGCTAACCCTGTAGACAGCACTACTGGGAGACATTTACCTGGAGCTAACCCTGCAGACAGCACTACTGGGAGACATTTACCTGGAGCTAACCCTGTAGACAGCACTGCTGGGAGACATTTACCTGGAGCTAACCCTGCAGACAGCACTACTGGGAGACATTTACCTGGAGCTAACCCTGTAGACAGCACTACTGGGAGACATTTACCTGGAGCTAACCCTGCAGACAGCACTGCTGGGAGACATTTACCTGGAGCTAACCCTGCAGATGGCACTACTGGGAGACATTAACCTGGAGCTAACCCTGCAGACAGCACTACTGGGAGACATTTACCTGGAGCTAACCCTGTAGATAGCACTACTGGGAGACATTAACCTGGAGCTAACCCTGCAGACAGCACTACTGGGAGACATTTACCTGGAGCTAACCCTGCAGACAGCACTACTGGGAGACATTAACCTGGAGCTAACCCTGCAGACAGCACTACTGGGAGACATTTACCTGGAGCTAACCCTGCAGACAGCACTACTGGGAGACATTAACCTGGAGCTAACCCTGCAGACAGCACTACTGGGAGACATTTACCTGGAGCTAACCCTGTAGACAGCACTACTGGGAGACATTTACCTGGAGCTAACCCTGTAGACAGCACTACTGGGTGATCTGAAAAGTCAATCTATCAATAATATAATAATACTTTAGCAAAAAAAATGTATCTTTAATTTACAATCTGTAGAAATAATGAGGATAGAAAGGTTCAGTACTTTTGTCACAGCACAGTTGAGAGACATATGGCAAATAAAAACCCAATATGGATGGTGTTAAGAGATAGATGGGAGGGGTTGAGAGAGAGATGGGAGGGGTTGAGAGAGAGATGGGAGGGGTTGAGAGAGAGATGGGAGGGGTTGAGAGAGAGATGGGAGGGGTTGAGAGAGAGATGGGAGGGGTTGAGAGAGAGATGGGAGGGGTTGAGAGAGAGATGGGAGGGGTTGAGAGAGAGATGGGAGGGGTTGAGAGAGAGATGGGAGGGGTTGAGAGAGAGATGGGAGGGGTTGAGAGAGAGATGGGAGGGGTTGAGAGACTGATGGGAGGGGTTGAGAGACTGATGGGAGGGGTTGAGAGATAGATGGGAGGGGTTGAGAGAGAGATGGGAGGGGTTGAGAGAGAGATGGGAGGGGTTGAGAGAGAGATGGGAGGGGTTGAATGGAGCTGAAGGGTGGGACTAATAACAAGATAACCAATGTAAAACATATGGGGTCTGTAAAATGTATATAGGTTCAGAACTGTGGTGAAATAGCACAGTTACAAATAGAAATCAAACTGGATGGACATCAGAAATAGAGGAAGGACTAAAAACAAACAAAATATAACTATTGTGAAATAGATTGTGTGTGTAAAATGTGTATAAGATGGAGTAAACTAATAAACAATAACACTTAGGCTTCTACCTTCAGTTCAGTTCAGGGGGAAGGGTGGTAGGGTTTGGGGAAATACAAAAGGAAAATGTATTTGTAAAAGATATATGTATATATATATATATATATATGTATATGTGTATATGTGTATGTATATGTGTGTATGTGTATATATATGGATATGTGTATGTGTATATATATGTGTATGTGTATATATATATGTATATGTGTATATATATATGTATATGTGTATGTGTATATATATAGGTATTTGTGTATGTGTAAATATATATATATATATGTGTATGTGTATGTGTATATACAGTGGGGAGAACAAGTATTTGATACACTGCCGATTTTGCAGGTTTTCCTACTTACAAAGCATGTAGAGGTCTGTAATTGTTATCATAGGTACACTTCAACTGTGAGAGACGGAATCTAAAACAAAAATCCAGAAAATCACATTGTATGATTTTTAAATAATTAATTTGCATTTTATTGCATGACATAAGTATTTGATCACCTACCAACCAATAAGAATTCCGGCTCTCACAGACCTGTTAGTTTTTCTTTAAGAAGCCCTCCTGTTCTCCACTCATTACCTGTATTAACTGCACCTGTTTGAACTCGTTACCTGTATAAAAGACACCTGTCCACACACAATCAAACAGATTCCAACCTCTCCACAATGGCCAAGACCAGAGAGCTGTGTAAGGACATCAGGGATAAAATTGTAGACCTGCACAAGGCTGGGATGGGCTACAGGACAATAGGCAAGCAGCTTGGTGAGAAGGAAACAACTGTTGGCGCAATTATTAGAAAATGGAAGAAGTTCAAGATGACGGTCAATCACCCTCGGTCTGGGGCTCCATGCAAGATTTCACCTCGTGGGGCATCAATGATCATGAGGAAGGTGAGGGATCAGCCCAGAACTACACGGCAGGACCTGGTCAATGACCTGAAGAGAGCTGGGACCACAGTCTCAAAGAAAACCATTAGTAACACACTACGCCGTCATGGATTAAAATCCTGCAGCGCACGCAAGGTCCCCCTGCTTAAGCCAGTGCATGTCCAGGCCTGTCTGAAGTTTGCCAATGACCATCTGGATGATCCAGAGGAGGAATGGGAGAAGGTCATGTGGTCTGATGAGACAAAAATATAGCTTTTTGGTCTAACTCCACTCGCCGTGTTTGGAGGAAGAAGAAGTATGAGTACAACCCCAAGAACACCATCCCAACCGTGAAGCATGGAGGTGGAAACATCATTCTTTAGGGATGCTTTTCTGCAAAGGGGACAGGACGACTGCACCGTATTGAGGGGAGGATGGATGGGGCCATGTATCGCGAGATCTTGGCCAACAACCTCCTTCCCTCAGTAAGAGCATTGAAGATGGGTCGTGGCTGGGTCTTCCAGCATGACAACGACACGAAGCACACAGCCATGGCAACTAAGGAGTGGCTCCGTAAGAAGCATCTCAAGGTCCTGGAGTGGCCTAGCCAGTCTCCAGACCTGAACCCAATAGAAAATCTTTGGAGGGAGCTGAAAGTCCGTATTGCCCAGCGACAGCCCCGAAACCTGAAGGATCTGGAGAAGATCTGTAGGGAGGAGTGGGCCAAAATCCCTGCTGCAGTGTGTGCAAACCTAGTCAAGAACTACAGGAAACGTATGATCTCTGTAATTGCAAACAAAGGTTTCTGTACCAAATATTAAGTTCTGCTTTTCTGATGTATCAAATACTTATGTCATGCAATAAAATGCAAATTAATTACTTAAAAATCATACAATGTGATTTTCTGGATTTTTGTTTTAGATTCCGTCTCTCATAGTTGAAGTGTACCTATGATAAAAATTACAGACCTCTACATGCTTTGTAAGTAGGAAAACCTGCAAAATCGGCAGTGTATCAAATACTTGTTCTCCCCACTGTATATGTGTATGTATGTATGTTTATATATATTATATGTGGGTATGTACAGTTGAAGTCAGAAGTTTACATACACCTTAGCCAAATACATTTAAACTCAGTTTTTCACAATTCCTGACATTTAATCCTAGTAAAAATTCCCTGTCTTAGGTCAGTTAGGATCACCACTTTATTTTAAGAATGTGAAATGTCAGAATAATAGTAGAGAGAATGATTTATTTCAGCTTTTATTTCTTTCATCACATTCCCAGTGGGTCAGAAGTTTACGTACACTCAATTAGTATTTGGTAGCATTGTCTTTAAATTGTTTAACTTGGGTCAAACGTTTCGGGAAGCCTTCCACAAGCTTCCCACAATAAGTTGGGTGAATTTTGGCCCATTCCTCCTGACAGAGCTGGTGTAACTGAGTCAGGTTTCTAGGCCTCCTTGCTCGCACACACTTTTCCAGTTCTGCGCACAAATTTTCTATGGGATTGAGGTCAGGTCTTTGTGATGGCCACTCCAATACCTTGACTTTGTTGTCCTTAAGCCATTTTGCCACAACCTTGGAAGTATGTTTGGGGTAATTGTCCATTTGGAAGACCCATTTGCGACCAAACTTTAACTTCCTGACTGATGTCTTGAGATGTTGCTTCAATATATCCACATAATTTGGATATATATATAATGATGCCATCTATTTTGTGAAGTGCACCAGTCCCTCCTGCAGCAAAGCACCCCCACAACATGATGCTGCCACCCCCGTGCTTCACGGTTGGGATGGGTTTTTTCAGCTTGCAAGCCTCCCCCTTGTTCCTCCAAACATAACGATGGTCATTACGGCCAAGCAGTTCTATTTTTGTTTCATCAGACCAGAGGACATTTCTCCAAAAAGTCAGATCTTTGTCCCCATGTGCAGTTGCAAACCGTAGTCAGTTTTTTTATGGTGGTTTTGGAGCAGTGGCTTCTTCCTTGCTGAGCGGCCTTTCAGGTTATGTCGATGTAGGACTCGTTTTACTGTGGATATAGATACTTTTGTACCTGTTTCCTCCAGCATCTTCACAAGGTCCTTTGCTGTTGTTTGGAAATTGCTCCCAAGTATGAACCAGACTTGTGGAGGTCTTGGCTGATTTCTTTAGATTTTCCCATGATGTCAAGCAAAGAGGCACTGAGTTTGAAGGTAGGTCTTGAAATACATCCACAAGTACACCTCCAATTGACTCAAATGATGTCAATTAGCCTATCAGAAGCTTCTAAATACATTACATCATTTTCTGGAATTTTCCAAGCTGTTTAAAGGCACAGTCAAATTAGTGTATGTAAACTTCTGACCCACTGGAATTGTGATACAGTGAAATAATCTGTCTGTAAACAATTGTTGTAAAAATTGCTTGTGTCATGATCAAAGTAGATGTCCTAACCTGACTTAAATGATAAATACAACCAAAGTAACAACACATCTCACCGGTTTAGCCCATAAAACACTGGTTGTTAATTAATGAATTATAACAGATCATTATCTGTGCTCTATCGACAGGGGAAATCAATACAGTTACAAATGGAAATTTGCATTTTTATGATATATTGGATCGTATCGTTTTCACAATATTATTTTTGTGCTAATTGGCCCTCTACCTGCACCAAAATTACAGCATTTTTTCTTCATAGCTTGTTCACCATCTTATTTAGATTGTGTTTTAAATATATATACAGTCAAAAGTTATACACACCTACTCCTTCGTCTTGTCTCTCTGTTTCTCCTACCTAGTCCCCTTGTCTCTCCGTTTCCCATACCTAGTCCTCTTGTCTCTCTGTTTCTCCTACCTAGTCCTCTTGTCTCTCTGTTCCTCCTACCTAGTCCTCTTGTCTCTCTGTATCTCCTACCTAGTCCTCTTGTCTCTCCGTTTCCCATACCTAGTCCTCTTGTCTCTCCGTTTCCCATACCTAGTCCTCTTGTCTCTCTGTTCCTCCTACCTAGTCCTCTTGTCTCTCTGTTCCTCCTACCTAGTCCTCTTGTCTCTCTGTTCCTCCTACCTAGTCCCCTTGTCTCTCCGTTTCCCATACCTAGTCCTCTTGTCTCTCTGTTCCTCCTACCTAGTCCTCTTGTCTCTCTGTTCCTCCTACCTAGTCCTCTTGTCTCTCTGTTCCTCCTACCTAGTCCTCTTGTCTCTCCGTTTCCCATACCTAGTCCTCTTGTCTCTCTGTTCCTCCTACCTAGTCCTCTTGTCTCTCTGTTCCTCCTACCTAGTCCCCTTGTCTCTCTGTTCCTCCTACCTAGTCCTCTTGTCTCTCTGTTCCTCCTACCTAGTCCCCTTGTCTCTCTGTTCCTCCTACCTAGTCCGCTTGTCTCTCTGTATCTCCTACCTAGTCCTCTTGTCTCTCTGTTACTCCTACCTAGTCCGCTTGTCTCTCTGTATCTCCTACCTAGTCCTCTTGTCTCTCTACTTCTCCTACCTCGTCTTCTAGTCCCTCTGTTGTTCTTACCTAGTCCTCTTGTCTAGTCTCTGTTTCTCCAACATAGTCTTCTTGTCTCTCTGTTTCTCCTATCTAGGCCTCATGATTTGTCTCTTTTTTCTCCAACATAGTTCTCTTGTCTCTCTGTTTCTCCTACCTAGTCCTTTTGACTTGTCTCTCTTTTCTCCTACCTATTAGTCTCTCTCCTTTGTGCTACCTATTTCCCTCGTCTCTCTGATCTCTCTGTTCCCCCTCTCTCTCCTTCTCTCAATCCTCCAAAGTTGTTTTCCTCCCTACCTAGTCCTCTTCTCTAGTCTCTCTCTGCACCTAAACCCCATTGTTTTCTCTATCCATGTCTCCTCCATCTCTCCTCCATCTCTCCTCCATCTCTCCTCCATCTCTCCGCCATCTCTCCTCTGTGCTGTCTCCTCCATGTCTCCTCCAACTCTCCGCCATCTCTCCTCTGTGCTGTCTCCTCCATGTCTCCTCCAACTCTCCTCCATCTCTCCTCCATCTCTCCTCCATCTCTCCTCCATCTCTCCTCCATCTCTCCTCCATCCCTCCTCCATCTCTCCTCTGTGCTGTCTCCTCCATCTCTCCTCCATCTCTCCTCCACCTCTCCTCCATCTCTCCTCCATCGCTCCTCCATCTCTCCTCCATCTCTCCTCCATCTCTCCTCTGTGCTGTCTCCTCCATCTCTCCTCCATCTCTCCTCCATCTCTCCTCTGTGCTGTCTCCTCCATCTCTCCTCCATCTCTCCTCCATCTCTCCTCAATCTCTCCTCCACCTCTCCTCATCTCTCCTCCACCTCTCCTCATCTCTCCTCCATCTCTCCTCCATCTCTCCTCCATCTCTCCTCCATCTCTCCTCATCTCTCCTCATCTCTCCTCCATCTCTCCTCATCTCTCCTCATCTCTCCTTATCTCTCCTCCATCTCTCCTCCACCTCGCCACCATCTCGCCATCTCTCTTGTCTCTCTGTTTCTCCTACCTAGTCCTCTTGACTTGTCTCTCTGTTTCTCCTACCTAGTCCTCTTGACTTGTCTCTCTTTTCTCCTACCTATTACTCTCTCTCCTCTGTGCTACCTATTTCCCTCGTCTCTCTGATCTCTCTGTTCCCCCTCTCTCTCCTTCTCTCAACCCTCCAAAGCAGTTTTCCTCCCTAACTAGTCCTCTTCTCTAGTCTCTCTCTGCACCTAAACCCCATCGTTTTCTCTATCCATGTCTCCTCCATCTCTCCTCCATCTCTCCGCCATCTCTCCTCCATCTCTCCTCATCTCTCCTCCATCTCTCCTCCATCTCTCCTCATCTCTCGTCCATCTCTCCTCCATCTCTCCTCATCTCTCCTCATCTCTCCTCCATCTCTCCTCCATCTCTCCTCCATCCCCCCTCATCTCTCCTCCATCTCTCCTCCATCTCTCTATCTCTCCCCATCTCTCCTCCATCTCTCCTCCATCTCTCCTCTGTGCTGTCTCCTCCATCTCTCCTCCATCTCTCCTCCATCTCTCCTCCATCTCTCCTCCATCTCTCCTCTATCTCTCCCCATCTCTCCTCCATCTCTCCTCCATCTCTCCTCTGTGCTGTCTCCTCCATCTCTGCTCTGTCCTCTCTGTCCTCTCTGTCCTCTCTGCTCTCTCTGCTCTCTCTGTTCTCTCTGTTCTCTCTGCTCTCTCTGCTCTCTCTGTTCTCTTTGTTCTCTCTGTGCTCTCTGTTCTTTCTGTTCTCTCTGTTCTCTCTGTTCTCTCTGCTCTCTCTGTTCTTTCTGTTCTCTCTGTTTTCTCTGTCCTCTCTGTTCTCTCTGTCCTCTCTGCTCTCTCTGTTCTCTCTGTCCTCTATGCTCTCTCTGTTTTCTCTGTCCTCTCTCTGCTCTCTCTGGTCTCTCTGTACCCCCACTCTCTCCTTTATTTTCCCCCATTTAAATCTCTCCTCTATGCTGGCTGCACTCCCTACGGCCTCTCTAGAAGTCTCCCTCGTCTATTTCCCTGTATACAGTCCCTCTCTCCTCTCTAGCCTCTCTGTCCTCTCCTCTGTGCTAAGGTGAGTGCCAGGGGACCCAGAATGCAGGGTACGGAGTGTGATTGTGGTGCTGGGGGAGGGGGATCCTACGTGCAGGGTGCAGAGTGTGATTGTGGGTAATTGTTTGTAACCGAGCTACTCCGAAAGGTGTGGCTCTCGTTAGGCTTGTTGCCAAGTTGCCAAGCAGGCTCTTATAACTGCTAGTGGAGGTGTCAGGAGGGTTTCAGTGCTGCTGTGGGGACTGGCTACCTCTTACCTGGTATCATCTGGTGCAGGAGGGTCTCAGTGTGGGGACTGGCTACCTCTTACCTGGTATCATCTGGTGCAGGAGGGTCTCAGTGTGGGGACTGGCTACCTCTTACCTGGTATCATCTGGTGCAGGAGGGTCTCAGTGTGGGGACTGGCTACCTCTTACCTGGTATCATCTGGTGCAGGAGGGTCTCAGTGTAGGGACTGGCTACCTGTTACCTGGTATCATCTGGTGCAGGAGGGTCTCAGTGTGGGGACTGGCTACCTGTTACCTGGTATCATCTGGGGCAGCGGGGTCTCAGTGTGGGGACTGGCTACCTCTTACCTGGTATCATCTGGTGCAGGAGGGTCTCAGTGTGGGGACTGGCTACCTGTTACCTGGTATCATCTGGTGCAGGAGGGTCTCAGTGTGGGGACTGGCTACCTGTTACCTGGTATCATCTGGTGCAGGAGGGTCTCAGTGTGGGGACTGGCTACCTCTTACCTGGTATCATCTGGGGCAGCGGGGTCTCAGTGTGGGGACTGGCTACCTCTTACCTGGTATCATCTGGTGCAGGAGGGTCTCAGTGTGGGGACTGCCTACCTCTTACCTGGTATCATCTGGTGCAGGAGGGTCTCAGTGTGGGGACTGGCTACCTCTTACCTGGTATCATCTGGTGCAGGAGGGTCTCAGTGTGGGGACTGCCTACCTCTTACCTGGTATCATCTGGTGCAGGAGGGTCTCAGTGTGGGGACTGGCTACCTCTTACCTGGTATCATCTGGTGCAGGAGGGTCTCAGTGTGGGGACTGGCTACCTGTTACCTGGTATCATCTGGTGCAGGAGGGTCTCAGTGTGGGGACTGGCTACCTCTTACCTGGTATCATCTGGTGCAGGAGGGTCTCAGTGTGGGGACTGCCTACCTCTTACCTGGTATCATCTGGTGCAGGAGGGTCTCAGTGTGGGGACTGCCTACCTCTTACCTGGTATCATCTGGTGCAGGAGGGTCTCAGTGTGGGGACTGGCTACCTCTTACCTGGTATCATCTGGTGCAGGAGGGTCTCAGTGTGGGGACTGGCTACCTCTTACCTGGTATCATCTGGTGCAGGAGGGTCTCAGTGTGGGGACTGGCTACCTCTTACCTGGTATCATCTGGTGCAGGAGGGTCTCAGTGTGGGGACTGGCTACCTCTTACCTGGTATCATCTGGTGCAGGAGGGTCTCAGTGTGGGGACTGGCTACCTGTTACCTGGTATCATCTGGGGCAGCGGGGTAGCCTAGTGGTTAGAGCGTTGGACTAGTTACCTGGTATAATACATGTCAGAGCACTAACACTAAACTATCACACCTGCCTGTCCAGATCCTGGCTAGAACCTACACTATCACACCTGTCTGTCCAGATCCTGGCTAGTACATACACTATCACAACTGCCTGTCCAGATCCTGGCTAGTACCTACACTATCACACCTGCCTGTCCAGATCCTGGCTAGTACCTACACTATCACACCTGTCTGTCCAGATCCTGGCTAGTACCTACACTATCACACCTGTCTGTCCAGATCCTGGCTAGTACCTACACTATCACACCTGTCTGTACAGATCCTGGCTAGTCCCTACATCACACCTGTCTGTCCAGATCCTGGCTAGTACCTACACTATCACACCTGTCTGTCCAGATCCTGACTAGTACCTACACTATCACACCTGTCTGTCCAGATCCTGGCTAGTACCTACACTATCACACCTGTCTGTCTAGATCCTGTCTAGTACCTACACTATCACACCTGTCTGTCCAGAGACTGGCTAGTACCTACACTATCACACCTGTCTGTCCAGAGACTGGCTAGTCCCTACACTATCACACCTGTCTGTACAGATCCTGGCTAGTCCCTACACTATCACACCTGTCTGTCCAGATCCTGGCTAGTACCTACACTATCACACCTGTCTGTCCAGATCCTCGCTAGTCCCTACACTATCACACCTGTCTGTCCAGATCCTGGCTAGCCCCTACACTATCATACCTGTCTGTCCAGATCCTGGCTAGTACCTACACTATCACACCTGTCTGTCTAGATCCTGGCTAGTACCTACACTATCTCACCTGTCTGTCCAGATCCTGGCTAGTACCTACACTATCACACCTGTCTGTCCAGATCCTGGCTAGTCCCTACACTATCACACCTGTCTGTCCAGAGACTGGCTAGTACCTACACTATCACACCTGTCTGTCCAGAGACTGGCTAGTCCCTACACTATCACACCTGTCTGTCCAGATCCTGGCTAGTACCTACACTGTCACACATGTCTGTCCAGATCCTGGCTAGTCCCTACATCACACCTGTCTGTCCAGATCCTGGCTAGTACCTACACTATCATACCTGTCTGTCCAGATCCTGGCTAGTACCTACACTATCACACCTGTCTGTCCAGATCCTGGCTATTACCTACAATATCACACCTGTCTGTCCAGATCCTGGCTAGTACCTACACTATCACACCTGTCTGTCCAGAGACTAGCTAGTACCTACACTATCACACCTGTCTGTCTAGATCCTGGCTAGTACCTACACTATCACACCTGTCTGTCCAGATCCTGGCTAGTACCTACACTATCACACCTGTCTGTCCAGAGACTGGCTAGTCCCTAAATCACACCTGTCTGTCCAGATCCTGTCTAGTACCTACACTATCACACCTGTCTGTCCAGATCCTGGCTAGTCCCTACACTATCACACCTGTCTGTCCAGAGACTGGCTAGTACCTACACTATCACACCTGTCTGTCCAGATCCTGGCTAGTCCCTACACTATCACACCTGTCTGTCCAGAGACTGGCTAGTCCCTACACTATCACACCTGTCTGTCCAGATCCTGGCTAGTCCCTACCCTATCACACCTGTCTGTCCAGATCCTGGCTAGTCCCTACACTATCACACCTGTCTGTCCAGAGACTGGCTAGTACCTACACTATCACACCTGTCTGTCCAGAGACTGGCTAGTCCCTACACTATCACACCTGTCTGTCCAGATCCTGGCTAGTACCTACACTATCACACATGTCTGTCCAGATCCTGGCTAGTCCCTACATCACACCTGTCTGTCCAGATCCTGGCTAGTACCTACACTATCATACCTGTCTGTCCAGATCCTGGCTAGTACCTACACTATCACACCTGTCTGTCCAGATCCTGGCTATTACCTACAATATCACACCTGTCTGTCCTGATCCTGGCTAGTACCTACACTATCACACCTGTCTGTCCAGAGACTAGCTAGTACCTACACTATCACACCTGTCTGTCTAGATCCTGGCTAGTACCTACACTATCACACCTGTCTGTCCAGATCCTGGCTAGTACCTACACTATCACACCTGTCTGTCCAGAGACTGGCTAGTCCCTAAATCACACCTGTCTGTCCAGATCCTGTCTAGTACCTACACTATCACACCTGTCTGTCCAGATCCTGGCTAGTCCCTACACTATCACACCTGTCTGTCCAGAGACTGGCTAGTACCTACACTATCACACCTGTCTGTCCAGATCCTGGCTAGTCCCTACACTATCACACCTGTCTGTCCAGAGACTGGCTAGTACCTACACTATCACACCTGTCTGTCCAGAGACTGGCTAGTCCCTACACTATCACACCTGTCTGTCCAGATCCTGGCTAGTCCCTACCCTATCACACCTGTCTGTCCAGATCCTGGCTAGTACCTACACTATCACACCTGTCTGTCCAGATCCTGGCTAGTCCCTACACTATCACACCTGTCTGTCCAGAGACTGGCTAGTACCTACACTATCACACCTGTCTGTCCAGAGACTGGCTAGTCCCTACACTATCACACCTGTCTGTCCAGATACTGGCTAGTCCCTACACTATCACACCTGTCTGTCCAGATCCTGGCTAGTCCCTACACTATCACACCTGTCTGTCCAGATCCTGGCTAGTACCTACACTATCATACCTGTCTGTCCAGATCCTGCCTAGTACCTACACTATCACACCTGTCTGTCCAGATCCTGGCTAGTACCTACACTATCACACCTGTCTGTCCAGATCCTGGCTAGTACCTACACTATCACACCTGTCTGTCCAGAGACTAGCTAGTACCTACACTATCACACCTGTCTGTCCAGATCCTGGCTAGTACCTACACTATCACACCTGTCTGTCCAGATCCTGGCTAGTATCTACACTATCACACCTGTCTGTCCAGAGACTGGCTAGTACCTACACTATCACACCTGTCTGTCCAGATCCTGGCTAGTACCTACACTATCATACCTGTCTGTCCAGATCCTGGCTAGTACCTACACTATCACACCTGTCTGTCCAGAGACTGGCTAGTCCCTACACTATCACACCTGTCTGTCCAGAGACTGGCTAGTCCCTACACTATCACACCTGTCTGTCCAGAGACTGGTTAGTCCCTACACTCTCATACCTGTCTGTCCAGAGACTGGCTAGTCCCTACATCTCACCTGTCTGTCCAGATCCTGGCTCGTCCCTACATCTCACCTGTCTGTCCAGAGACTGGCTAGTCCCTACATCTCACCTGTCTGTCCAGAGACTGGCTAGTCCCTACATCTCACCTGTCTGTCCAGATCCTGGCTCGTCCCTACATCTCACCTGTCTGTCCAGAGACTGGCTAGTCCCTACATCTCACCTGTCTGTCCAGAGACTGGCTAGTCCCTACATCTCACCTGTCTGTCCATATCCTGGCTCGTCCCTACATCTCACCTGTCTGTCCAGAGACTGGCTAGTCCCTACATCTCACCTGTCTGTCCAGATCCTGGCTCGTCCCTACATCTCACCTGTCTGTCCAGATCCTGGCTAGTCGCTTCATCACACCTGTCTGTCCAGAACCTGGCTCGTCCCTACATCTCACCTGTCTGTCCAGAGACTGGCTCGTCCCTACATCTCACCTGTCTGTCCAGATCCTGGCTAGTCGCTTCATCACACCTGCCTGTCAAGAAACTAGCTATTTCTTACATCCCACATGTCTGTCTATCCGGATACTGGCTAGTCCCTACACCCTTATTTTCCCTGCGACTTGCCCTTGTCCTTAATTGTGGAGATTAACCGTGTAGCCTACGTTGCTACTGTGACAAAGACCAGAGCCGGTGGAAGCACAGTGGTATCTCTTTATCACAAGTGAAGGATCTGTTGTTAAATGAACAAAAAGAGACCTACAAGCAGTTACTACAACAACAAGGAAAAAGTTTCAAGTGTTTTGTCCAAATACTGGTGGAGTCAACTAATAAAAGAATGGACAACCTGACCAGAGAGGTCCAGGACCTGAAGAACAGTTTGCAGTTCTCCCAGGGTCAGCTCGATGAGTTTCAACAGGAGACCGGCAAGATGACAGCAATCTGTATGTCATTGAGAGAGAACATCAGTTCTGTGTGAATCCATGATAACAATGACAGATAAATCAGATTATCTCGAGGGACAATCAAGGCAGAACAAAATGGTTGTGGACGGAATTGCAGAATCTCCACATGAGACCTGGATGGAGTCTGAGGACAAAGTGAGGGAAATGATCTCTGAGAAATTGAAGATGAACCACAGGAAGATTGTGGTGGAGCGCGCCTACAGGACTGGAAAACCCACCGCCGGCCCAGGTGACAGGCCCAGGTGACAGGCCCAGGTGACAGGCCCAGGTGACAGGCCCAGGTGACAGGCCCAGGTGACAGGCCCAGGTGATAGGCCCAGGCCGATAGTGGTCAAGTTCCTGAGGTTCAAGGACAAGGTAGCTGTTCAGGAAAAGAGCCAAGAACTTGAGAGGAACGTATATCTTCCTCAACGAGGACTATCCTGAAGCTGTGCGCCAGAAGAGGATGGAACTGATCCCAGCCATGAAAGCAGCCAGAACGCGTTGTGACATAGCTGACTGAGAGAGCCAAGCCTATGGGTTCGTAGCTTCAACCCCACAAAACACACACACACACACACACACACACACACACACACACACACACACACACACACACACACACACACACACACACACACACACACACACACACACACACACACACACACACACACACCAACTGATTAATGGATGTCTGAATGTATATGTTTTTATCTTGCTGTGTCTGCTCTTCTCAGTATTATGTCTATCTCTATGATCCGCTACCCAGGAAAGGGCTAGAAACAACCCATATTAATATATGGAGCCTTGGAAATAAGGGTCATGAAATCATGAAATGCTAACATCATATAACATTCATATATTAGCCATTTCTGAGACTTAGATAATTCATTCTGATGATACAGCAGTAGCATTACAAGGATATAACATCTATAGAAGATACAGATTCTTATGGGGGAGGTGTTGCTGTATATATTCAGAGCCATATCCCTGTAATGCTTATGGGGGAGGTGTTACTGTATATATTCAGAGCCATATCCCTGTAATGCTTATGGGGGAGGTGTTACTGTATATATTCAGAGCCATATCCCTGTAATGCTTATGGGGGAGGTGTTACTGTATATATTCAGAGCCATATCCCTGTAATGCTTATGGGGGAGGTGTTGCTGTATATATTCAGAGACATATCCCTGTAATGCTTATGGGGGAGGTGTTACTGTATATATTCAGAGCCATATCCCTGTAATGCTTATGGGGGAGGTGTTACTGTTTATATTCAGAGCCATGTCCCTGTAATGCTTATGGGGGAGGTGGTGCTGTATATATTCAGAGCCATATCCCTGTAATGCTTATGGGGGAGGTGTTGCTGTATATATTCAGAGCCATATCCCTGTAATGCTTATGGGGGAGGTGTTACTGTATATATTCAGAGCCATATCCCTGTAATGCTTATGGGGGAGGTGTTACTGTATATATTCAGAGGCCATATCCCTGTAATGCTTAGAGAAGATTCTAGGTCAAGTGTTATTGAAGTGTTGTGGTTGCAGGTTCACCTGACTCATCTAAAGGTCTACTTTCTTGGGGACCTGAATATTGACTGGTTTTCATCAAGCTGTCCACTCAATAGGAAGCTTCTCACTGTAACCAGTGCCTGTAATCTGGTTCAGGTTATTAATCAACCTACCAGGGTGTTTACAAACACTACAGGAACAAGATCAGCCACATGTATTGATCACATTTCTACTAATACTGTAGAACTCTATTCTAAAGCTGTATCTGAACCCATTGGATGCAGTGATCACAATATAGTGGCTATATCCAGGAAAGACTAAGTTACAACAGCTGGACCTAAAATAGTGTATATGAGATCATACAAAATATTTTGCTGTGACTCTTATGTGGATGATGTTACAAATATTTGTTTGATCTGATGTGATTAATGAGGAGCATCCAGACGCTGCACTTGATGAATTTATGAAATTGCTTCTTCCAATTATTGATAAACCTGTTAAGACTGTTAGATCTGTTAAGGCTCCATGGATTGATGAGGAACTGAAAAAACTGTTTGTTTGAAAGAGATGGGGCAAAAGTCTGGCTGCACATCTGACTGGCTGACTTACTGCAACTTGAGAGAATATGTGATTAAACTCAACAAAAATAATAAGAAACTGTATTATGAAGCCAAGATCAATGATATAAGATTTTTAAAATACTTTGGAGTACTTTAAATGAAATGACGGGCAGAAAGACAAATTCTACTCCATCTTTTATCGAATCAGATGGCTTATTCATCACAAAACCATTTGATGTAGCCAATTTTTTTTATGATTACTTCGTTGGCAAAGTGGGAAAACAGGAAATGCCAACAATGAATGGTGAGCCATCGTATTCATGCAAAATGAAATGAAATAATAAATAAAGCATTGTAAGTTTGAATTTTGTAAAGTTAGTGAGGGACAGGTGGGAAGATTAATTTTATTGATCAATAATGGGCTTCCTAGTGCCGCAGCAGTCTAAGGCACTGCATCTCAGTGCTAGAGGCGTCACTACAGACCCTGGTTCGATTCCAGGCTGTATCACAACCGGTCGTGATTGGGAGTCCCATAGGGCGGCGCACAATTGTCCCTGCGTCGTCCGGGCTAGGGTTTGGCCGGGGTAGGCCGTCATTGTAAATAAGAATTTGTTCTTAACTGACTTGCCTATTTAAATAAAGGTTAAATAAAAAAATACTTATATTTCTCTGTAAACAAATTGAGTACAGACTTTTAGCATGCTTATTGAAAAGGGCACTCAACATGTACTGCACTGACACAAATGACTGATGATTGGTTGAAAGAAATTGATAATTAGAAGATTGTGGGAGCTGTACTGTTAGATTTCTGTGCAGCCTTTGATATTATTGACTATAACCTGTTGTTGAAAAAACGTATGTGTTATGGCTTTTCAACCTCTGCCATATCGTGGATTCAGAGCTATCTATCTAATAGAACTCAAAGGGTTTTATGTAATGGAAGGTTTTATAATGTCAAAAATGGAGGATGTGGTGTACCACAGGGCACCTCTCTAGGCCCTCTATTTTTTTCTATTTCTACCAATGACATTCCAATGGCATTAAACGAAGCCTGTGTGTCCATGTATGCTGATGATTCAACCATATACCCATCAGCAACCACAGCTAATGAAGTGACTGAAATCTTTAACATGGAGTTCCAGTCTTTTTTGGAATGGATGGCCAGTAATAAACTGGTCCTGAACATCTCTAAAACTAAGAGCATTGTATTTGGTACAAATCATTCCCTAAGTTGTAGACCTCAGCTGAATCTGGTAATGAATGATGTTGCTGTTGAAGAAGTTGAGGAGACTAAATTACTTTATGTTACCTTATGTTGTAAACTGTCATGGTCAAAACATATAGATTGAATGGTTGTACAGATGTGGAGATGTCTGTCCATAATAAGGAGATGTTCTGCTTTTTTGACACCACACTCCACAAAGCAAGTCCTGCAGGCTCTAGTTTTGTCATATCTTGATTATTGTCCAGCCGTGTGGTCAAGTTCTGCTAAAAAAGACCTTGTTAAGCTGCAGCTGGCCCAGAACAGAGCAGAATGTCTTGCTCTTCATTGTAATCAGAGGGCTGATATAAATACTATGCATGCCAGTCTCTCTTGGCTAAGAGTTGAGGAGAGACTGACTGCATCACAGCTAGCCTACACCTGGTATGAATCCTGGCTGTAGTCTCCTCATAGAGACCTGGTATGAATCCTGGCTGTAGTCATCACTTAGAGACCTGGTATGAATCCTGGCTGTAGTCTCCTCATAGAGACCTGGTATGAATCCTGGCTGTAGTCATCACTTAGAAACCTGGTATGAATCCTGGCTGTCGTCATCACATAGAGACCTGGTATGAATCCTGGCTGTAGTCATCACATAGAGACCTGGTATGAATCCTGGCTGTAGTCATCACATAGAGACCTGGTATGAATCCTGGCTGTAGTCATCACATAGAGACCTGGTATGAATCCTGGCTGTAGTCATCACTTAGAGACCTGGTATGAATCCTGGCTGTAGTCATCACATAGAGACCTGGTATGAATCCTGGCTGTCGTCATCACATAGAGACCTGGTATGAATCCTGGCTGTCGTCATCACTTAGAGACCTGGTATGACTCCTGGCTGTAGTCATCACATAGAGACCTGGTATGAATCCTGGCTGTAGTCATCACTTAGAGACCTGGTATGAATCCTGGCTGTAGTCATCACATAGAGACCTGGTATGAATCCTGGCTGTCGTCATCACATAGAGACCTGGTATGAATCCTGGCTGTCGTCATCACTTAGAGACCTGGTATGACTCCTGGCTGTAGTCATCACATAGAGACCTGGTATGAATCCTGGCTGTCGTCATCACATGGAGACCTGGTATGAATCCTGGCTGTAGTCATCACATGGAGACCTGGTATGAATCCTGGCTGTAGTCATCACATAGAGACCTGGTATGAATCCTGGCTGTAGTCATCACATAGAGACCTGGTATGAATCCTGGCTGTAGTCATCACATAGAGACCTGGTATGAATCCTGGCTGTAGTCATCACATAGAGACCTGGTATGAATCCTGGCTGTAGTCATCACATAGAGACCTGGTATGAATCCTGGCTGTAGTCATCACATAGAGACCTGGTATGAATCCTGGCTGTAGTCATCACATAGAGACCTGGTATGAATCCTGGCTGTCGTCATCACATAGAAACCTGGTATGAATCCTGGCTGTAGTCATCACTTAGAGACCTGGTATGAATCCTGGCTGTCGTCATCACATGGAGACCTGGTATGAATCCTGGCTGTCGTCATCACATAGAAACCTGGTATGAATCCTGGCTGTAGTCATCACTTAGAGACCTGGTATGAATCCTGGCTGTCGTCATCACATGGAGACCTGGTATGAATCCTGGCTGTCGTCATCACTTAGACACCTGGTATAAATCCTGGCTGTAGTCATCACTTAGAGACCTGGTATGAATCCTGGCTGTAGTCATCACATAGAAACCTGGTATGAATCCTGGCTGTAGTCAACCTCATAGAGACCTGGTATGAATCCTGGCTGTCGTCATCACATAGAGACCTGGTATGAATCCTGGCTGTAGTCCCCTCATAGAGTCCTGGTATGAATCCTGGCTGTAGTCCCCTCATAGAGACCTGGTATGAATCCTGGCTGTAGTCCCCTCATAGAGGCCTGGTATGAATCCTGTCTGTAGTCCCCTCATAGAGACCTGGTATGAATCCTGGCTGTTGTCATCACATAGAGACCTGGTATGAATCCTGGCTGTAGTCCCCTCATAGAGACCTGGTATGAATCCTGGCTGTAGTCCCCTCATAAAGACCTGGTATGAATCCTGGCTGTTGTCATCACATAGAGACCTGGTATGAATCCTGGCTGTAGTCATCACATAGACACCTGGTATGAATCCTGTCTGTAGTCTCCTCATAGAGACCTGGTATGAATCCTGGCTGTAGTCCCCTCATAGAGACCTGGTATGAATCCTGTCTGTAGTCCCCTGATAGAGACCTGGTATAAATCCTGTCTGTAGTCATCACATAGAGACCTGGTATGAATCCTGTCTGTAGTCCCCTCATAGAGACCTGGTATGAATCCTGGCTGTAGTCCCCTCATAGAGACCTGGTATGAATCCTGTCTGTAGTCCCCTCATAGAGACCTTGTATGAATCCTGGCTGTAGTCATCACATAGAGACCTGGTATGAATCCTGGCTGTAGTCATCACATAGAGATCTGGTATGAATCCTGTCTGTAGTCATCACATAGAGACCTGGTATGAATCCTGGCTGTAGTCCCCTCATAGAGACCTGGTATGAATCCTGGCTGTTGTCATCACATAGAGACCTGGTATGAATCCTGGCTGTAGTCCCCTCATAAAGACCTGGTATGAATCCTGGCTGTTGTCATCACATAGAGACCTGGTACGAATCCTGGCTGTAGTCATCACATAGACACCTGGTATGAATCCTGTCTGTAGTCTCCTCATAAAGACCTGGTATGAATCCTGTCTGTAGTCATCACATAGAGACCTGGTATGAATCCTGTCTGTAGTCCCCTCATAGAGACCTGGTATGAATCCTGTCTGTAGTCCCCTCATAGAGACCTGGTATGAATCCTGTCTGTAGTCCCCTCATAGAGACCTGGTCCCAAATGGCACCCTATTCTCCATGTGTTCTGTATAGTATAGGGAGTAGGATGCCACGTTTAGCTGTAGGGGTCGGCACCTAGTCCAGCCGTTAAGAGCATTGGGCCAGTAACTGAAATGTCACCAGTTCCGATCTCAGAGCCAACGAGGTGAACAATCTGTCGATGTGCCCTTGAGCAAGGCGCATAAACCCTATTTCCTCGTGTAAGTTGCTTTGGATAAGAGCATCTGCTAAATAACTCAAATGTAAGTGTAGTACCGTGTAGGAGGTCTTGATGGCCAGTCTACATCTCCCTCTATATGTCTCTAACAGCTAGTCTACATCTCCCTCTATATGTCTCTAACAGTCAGCTAGTCTACATCTCCCTCTATATGTCTCTAACAGTCAGCTAGTCAACATCATGTCAACATCAGAAGCCTCCTCCCTAAGTTTGTCTTACTCACCGCTTTAGCACACTCTGCCAACCCTGATGTCCTTGCCGTGTCTGAATCCTGGCTTAGGAAGGCCACCAAAAATTCTGAGATTTCCATACCCAACTATAACACTTTCCGTCAAGATAGAACTGCCAAAGGGGGAGGAGTTGCAATCTACTGCAGAGATAGCCTGCAAAGTTCTGTCATACTTTCCAGGTCTATGCCCAAACAGTTCGAACTTCTAATTTTAAAAATTAATCTCTCCAGAAATAAGTCTCTCACTGTTGCCGCCTGCTACCGACCCCCCTCAAGCAGAAATTTGCATCCTGTAGCTCTAACTCCAAAAAGTTCTGGGATACTGTAAAGTCCATGGAGAACAAGAGCACCTCCTCCCAGCTGCCCACTGCACTGAGGCTAGGTAACACGGTCACCACCGATAAATCCGTGATGATCGAAGACTTCAACAAGCATTTCTCAATGGCTGGCCATGCCTTCCTCCTGGCGACTCCAACCTTGGCCAACAGCCAAGGTTGGAAATGATTGCAGGTCTTGATTGGGAGAGCTAGCTAAAACAACAGGTGAGATAACAGCAGCTAGTCAGCTAACACAGCAACAGCAGGTAAAAATGGCGACGACTAGGCAGAGAGGGTCGGATTAACTACACACAGAGCCTGAGTTAAAACACAGAGCCGACAGATAAAACACAAGTAAACAGAATGGAGTACCGTAAATTAATGGACAGTCCGGTAGGCATCAGCTATGTAGCCAGGTGATCATAGTGTCCAGGGGGCAGCCGTAGATGGAGCAGGGAAGTCGCCGCTAAGCTAGCACGCGGTGTTTAAAGTTAGTAGCCCGGGGGGGTGAGTCTGCTCAGACGAAGGGGGTCTGCTCAGACGGAGGCCGGTTGAGGGTACAGCGGATGAGGTAATCGTCTGCAGACCAGATGTGGTCGTGTCGACAGAGAATCCAGGCCGGATGGCGAGAGAGAGGTTGTGATTGTAGAATTGTGTTTGCTAACTGATGCTAGCTTCGTAGCAGTGGCACTAGCTGTGCTAGCTGCGTTAGCTGCAGGCTAGCTGTGAGGATCAGAAGTAGTGGATCAGGGATTACGGCAGGAATCCGGCATTGTTGTCGAGAGACAGTCCGATGCTGTTAAATTGGTGAGTAATATCCAGGCTAATAACAGGGCTGGTGTCTGTGCCGAAAGTAAAGGCTGCTAGCATCGGTTAAAAATGGCTAAGTAGCTTGTAGCTGGTAGCTTGTAGCTGGTTAGCTACTGGGGGTTCTTGAATGTGTTCCACAGTTCCAACGGTAAAAGCTGCTAGCATCGGTTAAAAATGGCTAAGTAGCTTGTAGCTGGTAGCTTGTAGCTGGTTAGCTACTGGGGGTTCGTGAATGTGTTCCAAAGATAAAAAATGATAGCGATTCCGTACCACATTGGGTGAGGTAGGTTACCGGAAGGTATAATCGAAAAGAGATAGAAAAAAAATAATAAATATATACAAGAAGTACGAAAAAATACAATGTGCACGAGAGCACTAAAAAATACACGTCTACACTGCTACGCCATCTTGGATCTAGAGGGAGATGTAGACTAGCTGGCTGTTTGAGACATATAGAGGGAGATGTAGACTAGCTGTTAGAGACACATAGAGGGAGATGTAGACTAGCATCGGACTGTCTCTCGAGTCTACATCTCCCTCTATATCTCTAACAGCTAGTCTACATCTCCCTCTATATCTCTAACAGCTAGTCTACATCTCCCTCTATATGTCTCTAACAGTCAGCTAGTCTACATCTCCCTCTATATGTCTCTAACAGCCAGCTAGTCTACATCTCCCTCTATATGTCTCTAACAGTCAGCTAGTCTACATCTCCCTCTATATGTCTCTAACAGTCAGCTAGTCTACATCTCCCTCTATATGTCTCTAACAGTCAGCTAGTCTACATCTCCCTCTATATGTCTCTAACAGTCAGCTAGTCTACATCTCCCTCTATATGTCTCTAACAGTCAGCTAGTCTACATCTCCCTCTATATGTCTCTAACAGCCAGCTAGTCTACATCTCCCTCTATATGTCTCTAACAGCCAGCTAGTCTACATCTCCCTCTATATGTCTCTAACAGTCAGCTAGTCTACATCTCCCTCTATATGTCTCTAACAGCCAGCTAGTCTACATCTCCCTCTATATGTCTCTAACAGCTAGTCTACATCTCCCTCTATATGTCTCTAACAGTCAGCTAGTCTACATCTCCCTCTATATGTCTCTAACAGCCAGCTAGTCTACATCTCCCTCTATATGTCTCTAACAGCCAGCTAGTCTACATCTCCCTCTATATGTCTCTAACAGCCAGCTAGTCTACATCTCCCTCTATATGTCTCTAACAGCCAGCTAGTCTACATCTCCCTCTATATGTCTCTAACAGCTAGTCTACATCTCCCTCTATATGTCTCTAACAGCTAGTCTACATCTCCCTCTATATGTCTCTAACAGCTAGTCTACATCTCCCTCTATATGTCTCTAACAGCTAGTCTACATCTCCCTCTATATGTCTCTAACAGCTAGTCTACATCTCCCTCTATATGTCTCTATCAGTCAGCTAGTCTACATCTCCCTCTATATGTCTCTAACAGCCAGCTAGTCTACATCTCCCTCTATATGTCTCTAACAGCCAGCTAGTCTACATCTCCCTCTATATGTCTCTAACAGTCAGCTAGTCTACATCTCCCTCTATATGTCTCTAACAGCCAGCTAGTCTACATCTCCCTCTATATGTCTCTATCAGTCAGCTAGTCTACATCTCCCTCTATATGTCTCTAACAGTCAGCTAGTCTACATCTCCCTCTATATGTCTCTAACAGCTAGTCTACATCTCCCTCTATATGTCTCTAACAGCCAGCTAGTCTACATCTCCCTCTATATGTCTCTAACAGCCAGCTAGTCTACATCTCCCTCTATATGTCTCTAACAGCTAGTCTACATCTCCCTCTATATGTCTCTAACAGCCAGCTAGTCTACATCTCCCTCTATATGTCTCTAACAGCCAGCTAGTCTACATCTCCCTCTATATGTCTCTAACAGCCAGCTAGTCTACATCTCCCTCTATATGTCTCTAACAGCCAGCTAGCCGCATTCCGATCATTCAAACAAGCAGCTCTTTTCTTTCCTTTACATACCTGCACCTGCGCTGAGGATTGAATGTCCTTTAAAACTCAACTCAACGCCTTCAGATGCTCCTTGTATTGTGTGCCTGATGTGCTGTCTCTAACAGAATGATAACACTGTCATCTACGATGCCTGGTCTCTTCTCCCAGCGTTCCACCCGCCACCCTATCCCCTCTAACAGAATGACAATACTGTTATCTGTCCCCTCTATACAGTGGTAGTAGTGCACTAGATAGGTAACAGGGTTGCCATTTGGGATTCAGCCCTTCTCTCTGCCTCTGTGTGTCTTCCCCTCCCTCCCCCCCTCCCCCTCTCTGTTTACCAACCCCCCCCCATCACCCCGGGACCTGACGGCAGGGTCGACCACGACACTGTAGGATCATTAAACATGGATTCCTTCTTTTGTACAGGTGATTCGTGGAGAGTTATGAGAAAGGGGGCGTGTAACAGTAGTAGCCCTTATCAAAGTGCCAGGTGAGAGGGGACGACACATACAGGACGTGACCTCATTGAACCTCGCGCTGCAGGGCCCCGTGTCCACCAAGCATCTGGGAGAACTGATCTATCATCCATTTGGGTTTTTGAAATCATAATGAATAGTAAAGGGTGGACCTGATCCTCGAGCAGCAGTTCCACTATGAGACACTTTGTGAATGTGGGCATGTAGCGCTAGGTGAGAGGGATGGGGTGGTAGTAGTAGTACTACCTACTGTTCCTCTGTTTTTAAAGACTGCAGGGATTATGTTCTGACTGTTGGAGGATAAAGAAAGCTGTTGAGGGTAACACGCCTGGCACCTGTTTACTAAACTAACGGTGCTCTCGTCTAATCCCTCCAGCATACCTGCCTTACCTGCCTTATCTTCCATACCTGCCTTATCTTCCTTACATGCCATACCTGCCTTACCTGCCTTACCTTCCATACCTGCCTTATCTTCCTTACATGCCATACCTGCCTTACCTGCCTTATCTTCCATACCTGCCTTACCTGCCTTACCTTCCTTACATGCCATACCTGCCTTACCTGCCATACCTGCCTTATCTTCCATACCTACCTTACCTTCCTTACATGCCATACCTGCCTTACCTGCCTTATCTTCCATACCTGCCTTACCTGCCTTATCTTCCATACCTGCCTTATCTTCCATATCAGCCATACCTGCCTTATCTTCCATACCTGCCTTATCTGCCATACCTGCCTTACCTGCCTTATCTGCCATACCTGCCTTACCTGCCTTATCTTCCATACCTGCCTTACCTGCCTTACCTGCCTTATCTTCCATACCTGCCTTATCTTCCATACCTGCTTTACCTGCCTTATCTTCCATACCTGCCTTACCTGATTATCTGCCATACCTTGCCTTATCTGCCTTACCTGCCTTATCTTCCATACCTGCCTTATCTTCCTTACCTGCCTTATCTTCCATACCTGCCTTATCTTCCATACCTGCCTTACCTGATTATCTGCCATACCTGCCTTACCTGCCTCACATGCCATACCTGCCTTACCTGCCTTACCTGCCTTATCTTTCTTACCTGCCATACCTGCCTTACCTGCCTTATCTTCCATACCTGCCACACCTGCCTTATCTTCCATACCTGCCTTATCTTTCTTACCTGCCATACCTGATTATCTGCCATACCTGCCTTACCTGCCTTATCAATCAATTTTATTTTATATAGCCCTTCGTACATCAGCTAATATCTCGAAGTGCTGTACAGACACCCAGCCTAAAACCCCAAACAGCTAGTAATGCAGGTGTAGAAGCACTGCCTTACCTGCCTCACCTGCCTTATCTTCCATATCTGCCATACCTGCCTTATCTTTCTTACCTGCCATATCTGCCTTACCTGCCTTATCTTCCATACCTGCCTTACCTGGTCATTCTCAGGACCACTAGGAGACTATGAGCTCAGAAATAATGTTCATCAGACAAATTCTTAATTTGTTTTTTTTATGTTCTTGTTTCTAAAACATCTTTATTTATTTTTTACATTTATTTGTTACATTTTTATATGTTTTGATATTTAAATGGATGTCAATATGTCTGTCCGTAAACATTCCAGTAATGACAAGAGTCTACCGTTAGATTGATCCTATTCTACCCCGGCCAGCATTGAGTCCTGATGACCTTAATCCCCATCCATCCAGCAGTCCACCAACAGTGAGTAGTGAACGTGTGGATACCTGTGTTGTACGCACACACCAGACGAGTTGAGCAGGACCGTTCACGTAGAAATATGCTCTGTAGAACAAAACATGTCGGTTGCATTTCTATCTGCAACGTTCAACAACTGAAACGTGGCCCCGGGTTATGAAACTGACGGGGAAAATGATCTTAGGAATTGTATATGATTGTATATGTTTCGTCAAAAATGCAGAACAGAAGCAGCCTTAGTGTGAACGGCCTATCATGTAATAATATCCAGCATTATGTCAAAAATAAACACAAACAAAAACCTTTCTCACCTCCGGCTGTTGTAAGTCATGCACCAAAGACCATTAGATAGATGAGACATTACGAGATCAGAGAAGCCGTATGATGCAGGATGGAACACCACCTATACAAGTCAAGTGCCATAAAATCTTGTTTTTTCTCTGCATCACCGACCGTCGACACAAAACACTCTTCTCTTGCTGTTGATGAAGAAGCTTATCAAATACTTTTAGTCCTTTAGGGGGGGGGTATTTTTCTTCTTGTAACATGTCATTATACTTCATAACTCGACATAATAAATAGGGTCTGACGTTGGTCCTCAGAAAGGGGACACAGGGTATGGGGAGTAGAGGGGTAGGAGGGTGTAGGAGGCCAGGGAACGTGGGGGGGGTAGGAGGGGGGGGAGTATGGGGCCAGGGGAGGAGGGGGCAGGGGACATAAGGGGGAGTGGGGGGGGGTTCTCAGTCCTCAGAGGTGACATCAATGTCCTCGGAGCTGCCCTGCTTGGTGGCAAGTCTCCATCTGTTGATGTGGTGGTTTCCTTTCTTCTTCTGATGACAGTCAGGCCCCTCCTCCTCCAGCTTCTGTCTCTTGTATTTAGTCCTCCTGTTCTGGAACCAAACCTTCACCTGGGGAGGAAGACAGGGACATTAGAGACATCTATCTTATCAAGGACATCTATTTCATTTTATTGGAGGGCTCTCTAGGCTCCTCTATTCTGGGAAGATCTCAATTTGCATACTCCTCACAGTCCTCTCTCCTTGTCACCTTCTCAAACCCCATTGGAGAAGAAGGTCAGAGGGGGAGGGACCTCTGTCTTTCTCACCGTGGATGCTCTGTTTCACTATTGTTTCTCGTGAAATTTACCCCACAAAATATGTATTTAGTGCGTTAAACAACCATATCATGAACATTACAAGTAAAATCTTCGTAAATAGCTACTATTTGCAAAAAAATTGCGCTAGAAATGTAAACAAAAGTGGTTGAAAAGCTACACTCAACACCAAAAAACTGTTCGCTGCGCATTATAATTTGCATATCAACACCAAGGTCACCAAGTCAATTGATATAACGATGTTTGGTCATGATGTCATTCTAATGTATTTAGTTGCCGTTATAAGCAACTTTCAAGCCTGCCAAGGAGAGGGTAAGGGTATCCTATTGTAGTGTATTAGGGTCCTATTGATGCTGGTGGCGATTCGTTTCGCGGTCATATCCTCCGGAAGTTAGGTTGCTGGCGGTTAGACGATACCTTACCATTAATTGAAGAGAAGTTACAAAGATTTTTATTCCCGCGAATATTTGCATTCAATAACCATCGCCTATTTCATTTCAACATCAATATGTCCATAGAGGGCTTCCCTATTCGTCTTGTTTTTTTTTTGTTTTTTTATAGTAGGTAGATATATTATTTTAATAATAAATTATATCCTGGAAAAACTAGCGAGAATAATGCAGGATAGTATTTGTATTTATTATGGATCCCCATTAGCGCTACTCTTCCTGGGCAGTGAACGAGTTTTGTATCAAAATGTCGAGTTATTCACTTGGATTTTACTTATACGTGTCATTATTTCACTTTAGGCGACGTTATGTTGACGCTTTATGCTCTAACTAAAGAATATCTTACTTTTCTGTTCATCAGGCTAGATCAACTATTTTTTCCAATAACAACGTATTGGAAATGGAGCTCACGTGACCTGTTTTTAACTGATTATTAGATGACTCACTGAACTTTGACAATACATTTCTACAATAGCCTATTCAGATTTTTTCTTATTGTAGGCCTTTCGCTAACAGTAATTCCAGCGTAAAAATGTGTCGATATTGGTCCTGTGTGAACTATAGTCCTATTTATACCTGTAGGAAAGAGCGAACGTTTTCCAGAAGACACACTAATGGATAGCCTAATAATAATGTCAAACGTCAATAATAATTACAATTTAATATTAATGATAATAATAATTACATTTTAATTGCAATAATATTGAAAACAATGTGAACGGAACCGGTTTAAAACATTTATTTCACGAAGCTAATATAACGGAATAGGGATCCCTCCATCGAACTAATACATAATACACTGAAAATGTTTTCTTAATTTATAACAAATAAATAAGAATAATTTGCTGATTTATATGTTTGTTATTACGGCATATTACAAATTTGTATAAAACAGTTTTTTAAATGTTTTTGAAGATATTGTATTTGGATGACGAGGCAAGCTTCATTGACCGTCAACGCAGATTGCAGAATGCGTTTGGGCTGTATTACTCATGATTTATATATTCCCGAACTGTGTTTTAATACAATTCAATACCGGGTAGCGATTCTCACCTGTGTTTCAGACAGACTCAGACTGTTGGCCAGCTGTTTCCTCTCCGCTCCTACCACGTAATGATTCTTCTCGAAAGCCCGTTCGAGCCGCAGGAGCTGCGACGGGGAGAAGGCGGTGCGGATCCGCTTGGGTTTCCGGGCGAACGGGCCGTGAAGGAGCAAGCTATCTTGGGAAACATCATTTCCTGGGGGGGGCAGAGAGAGAGGGAGAGGGAAATCACAGTGGGATTGAAGCAATGAACACACTGAGCAACACGAGGCGCGTTTTGATGTGCAGTGAGGTGGAATAGAACAGCATACGCCCTGTTGGTTTCAGAGGCGAGTTTATAAACTCTTGGTGTAGTTTGAACTATAGTCAGCGTTTTAACTATACAGCGTCTATGTAGGCCTCAATTTAAACAGTAGACCTAGATTTTATATCGCAACAATTAATGCTATATATATATTATATATATATATATATATATATATCTATGAGACACTGTTTAATTCATCAACAACATCATGTGTCTTCTTTAAATTGAGAATACTACGAAACCTGTGTCCAAATATTGAGAATATTTGATCGTATGTGTCCAAATAGCCTATATTGTATAGCAGACCTATTAAATGAAGTCACACAGGAACATTAGGGAGAGTTAACCTATATATAACCCCTCGTAAAATGTTAGATTCATCGACTGTAATGCATACAGGTCCCTGTGTGTATTTTTTTTTTTAAAGCGGTTCAGACAAAAACATTTACAAGTGATGTGAGACAAATCATTTGGCAGTAAAAAGTTGGCATGAAAAACCCAAATTTGAGAGAACATTTGGGAATAAAATCGTTGTGCACGGATCGGCCCACTCACTCAGATAGTGGTTTCGTGTGATTAGGGATAAATTCACAGTGGGAGTGACCGCGTGACAAAGACAATATTTCCTTTGGCTGTGGCCCGATGTGTGGGGAAACCAACCATGGTGCCGTGGGAAAATAGACTGGTTAGCTATGCACTCCGTTAACCTGGACTTTAGATCTAGAGGAAAATAGACTGGTTAGCTATGCACTCCGTTAACCTGGACTTTAGATCTAGAGGAAAATAGACTGGTTAGCTATGCACTCCGTTAACCTGGACTTTAGATCTAGAGGAAAATAGACTGGTTAGCTATGCACTCCGTTAACCTGGACTTTAGATCTAGAGGAAAATAGATTCCTACATATTTTATCTCCTGTATCATTGACTTCACGTATACCTTTATTATAACAGGTGTTATAACATGTTAGCATACTGTGCTATATATTTTGTTTACCTTTATTATAACAGGGAGTGCCTTTGAGACAAAGGTCTCTTTCACAAGGAAACCCCGCATGCACACAATTCACAAAATAAATTAGAATACACATTTTTAAAAACACACTAATGGAAAATAATCAGCAAATATGTCCTCAATGAAACCATTGCAGCTGCCGGAAAGGCACCAGGTAGTTATAGGGAAGATGGGATGCCTATAGACTAAAAGCTGATTTACCTACTAACTTTGTAGAGACCGAAGGTATTTGTTCACTGATATGAAAATTATAATTCAGATGGATATTTTAGCATGCAATAGCATGGGCTATCTTATTCGTGTTGAAGAATTTTGGTTAGCATTTCCTGGTTTGGTGAATTTTGGTGTGCATTTCTGGTTTGGTGAATGTTGGTGTGCGTTCTCCTCAACGTAATGTTTTTTTGTTGTTAGTTGATTTCGTTTTTTTATCGACATGTCTTCACCTCATGGGAATAGTAGAACATTTGCTGCTCTGCGTTGAGATGTTTGGTTGCAAAACTGATTGACGTTTTCCTTTTACCAAAGTGTGTTGTAGATAAGTACACTCTATCTCACATCCACTATAGATAGGTATTTCCTGTGGTAGAAAAAGTACCCAATTGTCCCACTTGAGTAAAAAGTAAAGATAGCTTAATAGAAAATGACTCCAGTAAAAGAGAAAGTCACCCAGTAAAATACTGGTATTTGGTTTTAAATATACTTAAGTATCTAAAGTAAATATATAATTGCTAAAATATACTTAAGTATAAAAAGTATAAGTTTAAAAGTATAAATAAATAACTATAAATCATTTAAACATCCTTATATTAAGCAAACCAGACGGCACAATTTTCCTTGTTTTGTTTTAATTTACGGATAGCCAGAGGCACTCTCCAACACTCTGGCATCATTTACAAACGAAGCATGTGTGTTTAGTAAATCCGCCAGATCAGAGGCAGTAGGACCAGGGATGTTCTCTGTTTAGTAAATCCGCCAGATCAGAGGCAGTAGGACCAGGGATGTTCTCTGTTTAGTAAATCCGCCAGATCAGAGGCAGTAGGACCAGGGATGTTCTCTGTTTAGTAAATCCGCCAGATCAGAGGCAGTAGGACCAGGGATGTTCTCTGTTTAGTAAATCCGCCAGATCAGAGGCAGTAGGACCAGGGATGTTCTCTTGATAACTGAGTGAATTTGACCATTTTCTGTAACGAGTACTTTTGGGTGTCAGGGGAAATGTATGGAGTACAAATTACAGTATTTTCTTTAGGACTGTAATAAAGTAAAAGTTGTCAAAATATAAATTGTAAAGTAAAGTAAAGATACCAACAACAAAAACTACTGAAGTAGTATTTTAAAGTATTTTTACTTAGTACTTTAAACCACTGATTATTTGTTATGTTCACCTGTGGCTGAAAAGCAAGGTTAACCATAAAGCCTATCCCTCGTTGTCAATAATATTGTAATAAAAACAAATATTAACTGATAATGTTTAACATATAGATGAAAATGAATGATTAACATCATCATTATTGTAGCCTAATTGTTGTCAATCATTAATCTGTGAAATGGACATTTCTGACCGCATGCAGTGTAGGTCACATAGTTTAGTCCTTCATTGTAAAAGTACAAACAACCCAGAGGCATTATTTGTTCTTAATTAACCTGTAACTTGAGCTGCTTGACATTGGCTATTGAGATTGAGAAGTTATTTATTTAATTTTGAAACACACACACACACCATCAATCAATCATTATTACCTTGAAATCTGTGTCCGAAGAACCTGTTCCGTAAAACCCATGGGTAGAAGTTAAGAGGGTCTCGGTGCTGCGTCCCAAAGAAGTGTGCAGGGTGTTGTAGGTGGCCCCCTCCTAGCTGATGGGGGTTCATGGTCAGCCCGGGGTGGTTGACCGACTCAGGGAACACCAGCTCCGGGTTCTGATACAGAGACCTGCTGCCGTTGGGACTCTGGTACCCGTTCATGAAAGCGTCAGTGGGGTTGGAATAAGTCAGGGCCGTCGGTCGGATGGGATCTTCGGTGGTTTGAGGGTTTTCTTTGGCCACCAAGGATTCTATCGTAAAACAGCGTTTACCCGCGGACGAAAACATCTTCCTCACTTCACGTATAGAAATCCCAGAAGAAAAAAAACAGAATATATCTTGTAACTTACTCTTTAAGCCAGTCGCAATGGTACCCCTTCAAAAAGGCATAGTGAGCACCTACGGTAGAGCCCCCCTGGACCGATGTTCTGAGCGGGAACCTTGAGCACCTTTTTGAGTTAGTGACGCGACGCCTGATCCGCGGAGCTGCGTTTCGTGTCAGGGAGAATATGAGGAGAAATGTGCGTCAACGTTCTGGAACCCAGAGGACTGGGAGGTGGTGCGGGCAGGGGCAACCGGGGCTGAAACTAAATTGTGCTGATTGGACGAGTACACCTGCCAATGAGTTCTCACAACTACCTGGCGCCTGGATTTAGAGCAGAGGCAGGATTGGAGTTGGAGATGAGCAACTTCAAAAGCAACAATAGGTTCATGTGAAAAGATTAGCATAGTGACCCATAGTCGATTATTTTTTCATCGGGTGACATTTTGCTCATTGTATAAAGACAACACCAGCAAAAAATATTCAGGTTGAATATCCATGAACACATTTGTTATCAACATGATGCGTAAAAATCAGTGTTTATTTACAAGGTTGACAATGACAGTTCTTTCTCCATTAAAGCGAAGCCTATAATACCAATAATTTGCTAATGGTAAAATACGTCAAAGCCTCCGGGTCATACGTGACTTTAGTGCGCCATCCCGATGCTTCTATTTTTCCTCCGGTCTCCTCAGACCAAACCGCTTGGAAACCTTCTTGGTGCCCCGCGCCAAGACCGCTTGTGGTTTCTGAAGAGAGCTCCGTCAAAAAAAATGACGTTTTCATGACGTTGTTATTACTTCTATGGCTGTTTGTTTATGTGATATTAGATCTCAGTTTAATATAGAGGAAATACGCGTTTAAAAAAATCAAAGTCCAACCCACTGGTTAAGTTAACACTCATTTGGATATCACAACACCGTGATAATGAAGCGTGATGATTGACTAAAAGGTTTCATCAGCAGAAATTGGAAATCTCATCCTTATAGCAGATATATATACTGACTCTTAGGCCTATATTATAATTAGTCTTTGCAATATGGCACCTCTTTTAAATAGTCCTCTTTCAGTTAATAACATGACCTAACAGCCTACTAATGTGAATTCTAACCTCGATCAGAAAGATAACAGTAGTTGGTAATTTAGGCCTAAAAGCGATCCTATAGGAATATTAGATGTTTTATTTAGTTATGGGATTTTCATAGTTAATAGACATAGGCCTATAGCTGATAATTATAATGTATAATTATATTATGGAAAACCGCATTGTTATTGTGCAACCTCTTATGATCAAAAACGAATAGGCCAGTAAGACAATAAAATAAAACAAGTTTTACAAATATATTTTTACACCCTTTATTGTCATTATTGCTTGGCGTGTACATCTCGTGTACCTTATAGAATTGGCGTTAACCCTGTTCTTTCTAAGAAATATGTTATACCTTCAGAATAGTACATTTTTTAAAGAGTTATAATTTAATATAATTTCAGATGGCGAGTTATTGTGGATGCCAGGACACAGATAGATTAAAATAGGCCTTAAATTAACTTTGGATTTTTTTCGAAAGAGATCCATGCAACGGTGAACAAAGACTCTGTACGACGGTACATTATAGTGTGCGTTAGACTTCTCTAAACCTGTATTGGCTCTCTGCTGATGATATTAACTATATCAATGTTGTTTCCATGGAGACATTTCCACCCGTGAGGTCGGAGGAAACCTGTGATCCATCTCTACTGCAGTAGTCTATGACTAAGCTAGCTGTAGTCACAAGTCCTGGATGTCCGTCTATTGCTACAGCTGTTGAACCCCGCACTACGCTCAGCCTGACAATGTATTGGCGTTCTTGATGATGAAATAATCTAATCATTTGTCAAGATATTACAGAATATAAATGTGAAGTTCACGGGCAGCTTGTAGTGTAGGCTATTCCTCCAAGGACCTTTGTAGCCTATGGCTTGTGTTCGGTTTTCATCGTGTTGCGCTCTATTCACGTTGGGAAGTTAATAATTGTCCCCCTTAATATGCTCTAATGCTCAGAGTGGAGCATTAGAAAATCATTACCCTTGGAATGATGCGGTGGAACAACATGTTGATTGGCTGTTTAGAGGCTAAAGGCTCTTAAACGCAGTCATTGGGTTTAAACACGGACATTGGGTTTAAACGCTGACATTGGGTTTAAACACGGACATTGGGTTTAAACACGGACATTGGGTTTAAACGCAGACATTGGGTTTAAACGCTGACATTGGGTTTAAACACAGACATTGGGTTTAAACACAGACATTGGGTTTAAACACAGACATTGGGTTTAAACGCAGTCATTGGGTTTAAACACAGACATTGGGTTTAAACGCAGACATTGGGTTTAAACGCTGACATTGGGTTTAAACACAGACATTGGGTTTAAACACAGACATTGGGTTTAAACACAGACATTGGGTTTAAACACAGACATTGGGTTTCAACACAGACATTGGGTTTAAACACGGACATTGGGTTTAAACACAGTCATTGGGTTTAAACACAGACATTGGGTTTAAACGCAGACATTGGGTTTAAACACAGACATTGGGTTTAAACACAGACATTGGGTTTAAACACAGACATTGGGTTTAAACACGGACATTGGGTTTAAACACGGACATTGGGTTTAAACGCTGACATTGGGTTTAAACACAGACATTGGGTTTAAACGCAGCCATTGGGTTTAAACACAGACATTGGGTTTAAACACAGACATTGGGTTTAAACACGGACATTGGGTTTAAACACGGACATTGGGTTTAAACGCTGACATTGGGTTTAAACACAGACATTGGGTTTAAACGCAGCCATTGGGTTTAAACACAGACATTGGGTTTAAACACAGACATTGGGTTTAAACGCAGACATTGGGTTCAAACACAGACATTGGGTTTAAACGCAGTCATTGGGTTTAAACACAGACATTGGGTTTAAACACAGACATTGGGTTTAAACACAGACATTGGGTTTAAACGCAGTCATTGGGTTTAAACACAGACATTGGGTTTAAACACAGACATTGGGTTTAAACGCAGTCATTGGGTTCAAACACAGACATTGGGTTTAAACACAGACATTGGGTTTAAACACAGACATTGGGTTTAAACACAGACATTGGGTTTAAACGCAGTCATTGGGTTCAAACACAGACATTGGGTTTAAACACAGACATTGGGTTTAAACACAGTCATTGGGTTTAAACGCAGACATTGGGTTTAAACACAGACATTGGGTTTAAACACAGACATTGGGTTTAAACACAGACATTGGGTTTACAGTGGTCTTATTGCATGGTAAATGGGTTTACAGGGGTCTTATTGCATGGTAAATGGGTTTACAGGGGTCTTATTGCATGGTAAATGGGTTTACAGGGGTCTTTTTGCATGGTAAATGGGTTTACAGGGGTCTTTTGCATCGTAAATGGGTTTACAGGGGTCTTATTGCATGGTAAATGGGTTTACAGGGGTCTTTTGCATGGTAAATGGGTTTACAGGGGTCTTATTGCATGGTAAATGGGTTTACAGGGGTCTTTTTGCATGGTAAATGGGTTTACAGGGGTCTTTTGCATGGTAAATGGGTTTACAGGGGTCTTTTTGCATGGTAAATGGGTTTACAGGGGTCTTTTGCATGGTAAATGGGTTTACAGGGGTCTTATTGCATGGTAAATGGGTTTACAGGGGTCTTATTGCATGGTAAATGGGTTTACAGGGGTCTTATTGCATGGTAAATGGGTTTACAGGGGTCTTTTGCATCGTAAATGGGTTTACAGGGGTCTTATTGCATGGTAAATGGGTTTACAGGGGTCTTTTGCATGGTAAATGGGTTTACAGGGGTCTTATTGCATGGTAAATGGGTTTACAGGGGTCTTTTTGCATGGTAAATGGGTTTACAGGGGTCTTTTGCATGGTAAATGGGTTTACAGTGGTCTTTTTGCATGGTAAATGGGTTTACAGGGGTCTTTTGCATGGTAAATGGGTTTACAGGGGTCTTTTTGCATGGTAAATGGGTTTACAGGGGTCTTATTGCATGGTAAATGGGTTTACAGGGGTTCTTTTTGCATGGTAAATGGGTTTACAGGGGTCTTATTGCATGGTAAATGGGTTTACAGGTTTTTTTTGGCATGGTAAATAAGTTTACAGGGGTCTTATTGCATGGTAAATGGGTTTACAGGGGTCTTATTGCATGGTAAATGGGTTTACAGGGGTCTTATTGCATGGTAAATGGGTTTACAGGGGTCTTTTGCATGGTAAATGGGTTTACAGGAGGTTTTTGGGATGGTAAATTCATTTAAAAACACACATAGGGCCTGCCTATTGTTAAATGAATCTAAAAAGTAAATACAGCTGAATTGATTGAATCATTATAATAAAGCAGAAATATAAAGCCAATTAACCCTCAAGCTACCGACCGGGGTCAAAACTCTTCCAATGTTCGATGACTTTGTTAATCAACTTGTTCGTAAACAAATCTAAATGATTTGTTTAATGTTTCTCTATCAATGTGGATTTAAGTCCTTTGGTGTCATTTTGACCCCCAAAGCCAAAAACACCTAATTCAGCCTATGCTAATTTGACAGATAGGACCTTTATTTTGAATCTAGGTTTTTTCTGGAGACACAATAACAAGTTATCCATACCACCAGAGGGTGGAGGGGAGCCTGTATCACTGCAGAGATGGAGCACCTTATCCACATGCTTATAACTGGTTATAACTAGGTATGACAGTGTACAACATCCAAAAGTATCTTAGATATGTGCTTAATTGCCGTCCAAACAGCTGATAAAAGTCTGTCAGTGGTATGAATACTTTGTAGAACTGTGGTCCAGAAACCAGATAACCTTTGAATAGACGTATAGTACTGTAGTGGTGTGTATTCTACCCCCAAAAAATGTTATTCTACTGAAAATGTTATTTAAATACAAAGAATTCCTATAATATCTTCCAATATTCTTTATGTGCAACTTGTTATGAGATTTTGGGTGCCATACCATTTGGTTTAAAGTAACTTTAAGGATTTGGGCATGCTTTTTTAAAGCATGTCCCTTACCACTCCCATTGTTTCACTAACAGCTATGCTAATGTAACAGTTTAACTTTACGTCCGTCCCCTCGCCCCGACCCGGGCGCGAACCAGGGACCCTCTGCACACATCAACAACAGTCACCCACGAAGCATCGTTACCCATCGCTCCACAAAAGCCGCGGCCCTTGCAGAGCAAGGGGAACCACTATTTCAAGGTCCTCAGAGCAAGTGACGTCACCGATTGAAAGGCTATTAGCGCGCACCACCGCTAACTAGCTAGCCATTTCACATCCGTTACACTAATGCTGGCTGTGTGGGGTAAGTAAATAAAGAAAACTAAGCCGTATTTTTGGTCAATGTCTATCAAGATCACGTTTTGAAATGAATTGAATAACTTATTGTCAATAAAAGTACTTTTCTATTTCAAATGTTGGTGTACTGCTCCTTTAAATGGTAGCTGTTTTTAACCACATAAATATGACAAAATTAATATTTTCTTCATAGTGCTGAAAATGTAATTATACTATAATCAAATAATGGTAAATTAACTTGTTAGTACTAATGTGGACTGTACTTTGGGAAAAAACTGCACATTATATAAAGGAAACGTTTATTATTTTGTTTTACAGAATATGCCAATTAACTGTAATTTTGCTAAGATATAACAGTCTGTTTTGGTCATGTTTTATTTCAGATAACATTAATTACAGGATTATTGATCTTTAGATTAGAAATCAGTTGATATTTTGCTGTGATTGTTGTTTTTTCCAATAGTTTCTCCTTGGGGTCAAAATTACCCCAGTTGGTTATCGATGAATGTGAAATATGTTCTTAGCTAAGAGGGTTAACTAATACATATTTTTTATGAAATAATTAAAAACTAATTTTACTAAATCCAATCTATAATTGCATAAATAGGTTAGTGCTAGCCAATGTATGAATTTGTCGCAATGTTTTTGTTGACCGTATTCAGAAACTATTGGAGTCCACGTTAACATTAGTAGGTCTACCTTTCTATGTTGTTCGTCAGAAATCATTAGGTTATATTTCAATCAGAACGACTATGCAGATTGTATGTCGTCAACAATGGTCTAAACTATATATTATATTATAGCTATAGTAAACTAATATTTCATATATCGACAATACAGTTGTCTTGATTCTAGAATTGAAGGGATAATGGCTTTCAGTCTGTTTTGTAGGCCTTCAATAGGTCTTTATATAAGGCATAGCCTAATTGGCCTAGCGGGAAACTAAAGCATACAGCGAAACCTGAGAAGAAAAACACATACACACGCACACGCACGCACACACACGCGCACAAATGCTACGTGCAAGGGCACGCCTCCATGCGGTCCTTATTCCTGTAGGCCTAGACGTCATTACTTTAACTGGCTCAGCCAAAGAAAGACAAAATATAATACCTATAATCTATACTTTTATCTTTAATAAAACATTTGAAATATATATATTTTTTTAATAAACAAGAGATAGAAATAAAGCGTAGACGGATTTATGGTCAGTTTAATCGAGGCTAAAGTTAAATGATTAAGAAACTGTGTTCGGTCTACTGACCCGGAGCAGCTTCGTTGACAGGACTGCGTGGCATTAGAGAAACAGGCTCCACACATTGACATGGGAAAAGCTAACAGACTTCCATCTACAGTCAGTGACAAGCTAACAGGAACTCACTGTTTCTTCATGTGAAATATAAAACAGACTATACTATGCAAGTAGCCTACGTAAATATATACTAACCTTATTTGGCGTGTTAAGGTGAAACGTGATAATTTGTTCTTAATTGACCTGCCTGGTAAAATAAAGAATAAAGCGAAATAAATAAATAAAAGGTAGGGTATGCTAATGAGACAAACACTTCCATGACTTTAGTTGTATCCCCGAGGCTTGATTGCTGCATTTGAAGTTTCCTGTTGTTAACCTAGCACTCCGATTGGCAAGGTTGAATGACGCTTGCTGTTATAGTATTGACTGCCCTATAAAGATCAGTGGGCTATACTCTAGCCCCCCCTGGGTGAACGTTTAAGTTTTTCCCCCTCCTCTTGACAATGAGTTGGTTATTTGAATCAGCTGTGTAGTGCTAAGGCAATAACTAAAACGTGCACCCCACGTGGGTCCGCAGGACGGATTGGTGAGGAAACACTTCTTTCTCTATGGTTCTGCTCCTTTCCACATGACGGAAGGAAGACGGATTCGTTGGGGCTGTGAAGGCATTTCATGACATAGGCTATGCTGCCACCCTGTGGATCTCAGAGGAACTGATCCCCTATGAGGAGGGTCTTCACATCAACAACGTTCATCAGTACCGTAGAATGTAGAACAGAAATATTTTGACTTATGAACATGAGATATTGTATAGGCCATGAGATAGCCTTTTGTAGACAATGACATGTGAGAAAACAGGCATCTTTATTAGAAAACTGTGAGGAAAGATACATCTTTAAAGGACCATTGCTGTCAAAAATGTGATTTTCCTATGTTTTATATACATTTCTACACTATGAGCTTAGAATAATACTGTGAAAATTATGGTAATTATGATAATGCCCTGTTAGTGTCAGAGCTGTTTGAAAAGACCTGAAAGTTCATCCTGTTTTGGTGGGATGTAGTTTTGGCCGTGGTGACGTCACCAGGCTGAGACATTTGGCCGTGGTGACGTCATCAGGCTGAGACATTTGGCCGTGGTGACGTCATCAGGCTGAGACATTTGGCCGTGGTGACGTCACCAGGCTGAGACATTTATCAATAGATCAATAGCACTGAAAGCTCCAAACCTCTCCACCAATCATGATTTGATTTGTCACATACACCGAATACTACAGGTGTGTAGACCTTACAGTGAAATGCTTACTTACAAGCCTTTTTATTTCACCTCTATTTAACCAGGTAGGCCAGTTGAGAACAAGTTCTCATTTACAACTGCGACCTGGCCAAGATAAAGCAAAGCAATTCGACACATACAACAACACAGAGTTACACGTGGAATAAACAAAACATACAGTCAATAATACAGTAGAACAAAAGAAAACAAAAAGTCTATTACAGTGAGTGCAAATGAGGTAAGATAAGGGAGGTAAGGCAATAAATAGGCCATGGTGGCGAAGTAATTACAATATAACAATTAGACACTGGAATGGTAGATGTGCAGAAGATGAATGTGCAAGTAGAGATACTGGGGTGCAAAAGAGCAAGATAAATAAATAAATACAGTATGGGAATGAGGTAGTTGGATGGGCTATTTACAGATGAGCTGTGTACAGGTGAAGTGATCTGTGAGCTGCTCTGACAGCTGGTGCTTAAAGCTAGTGAGGGAGATATGTGTCTCCAGCTTCAGTGATTTTTGCAGTTCGTTCCAGTCATTGGCAGCAGAGAAATGGAAGGAAAGACGACCAAAGAATGAATTGGTTTTGGGGGTGACCAGAGAGATATACCTGCTGGAGCGCGTGCTACAGGTGGGTGCTGCTATGGTGACCAGCGAGGTGAGATAAGGGGGGACTTTATCTAGCAGGGTCTTGTAGATGACCTGGAGCCAGTGGGTTTGGCGACGAGTATGAAGCAAGGGCCAGCCAACGAGAGCGTACAGGTCGCAGTGGTGGGTAGTGTATGGGGCTTTGGTGACAAAACGGATGGCATTGTGATAGACTGCATCCAATTTGTTGAGTAGAGTGTTGGAGGCTATTTTATAGATGACATCGCCGAAGTCGAGGATCGGTAGGATAGTCAGTTTTACAAGGGTATGTTTGGCAGCATGAGTGAAGGATGCTTTGTTGCGATATAGGAAGCCTATTCTAGATTTAATTTTGGATTGGAGATGCTTAATGTGAGTCTGGAAGGAGAGTTTACAGTCTAACCAGACACCTAGGTATTTGTAATTGTCCACGTATTCTAAGTCAGAACCGTCCAGAGTAGTGATGCTAGACAGGCGGGCAGGTGCAGGCTGCGATCGGTTGAAGAGCATGCATTTAGTTTTACTTGCATTTAAGAGCAGTTGGAGGCCACGAGTTGTATGGCATTGAAGCTCGTCTGGAGGTTAGTTAACACAGTGTCCAACGAAGGGCCAGAGGTATACAGACTGGTGTCGTCTGCGTAGAGGAGGATCAGGGAATCACCAGCAGCGAGAGCGACATCATTGATGTATACAGAGAAGAGAGTCGGCCCGAGAATTGAACCCTGTGGCACCCCCATAGAGACTGCCAGAGGTCCGGACAACAGGCCCTCCGATTTGACACACTGAACTCTATCAGAGAATTAGTTGGTAAACCAGGCGAGGCAGTCATTTGAGAAACCAAGGCTGTCGTGTCTGCCAATAAGAATGTGGTGATTGACAGAGTCAAAAGCCTTGGCCAGGTCAATGAATACGGCTGCACAGTAATGTCTCTTATCGATGGCGGTTATGATATCGTTTAGGACCTTGAGCGTGGCTGAGGTGCACCCATGACCAGCTCTGAAACCAGATTGCATAGCGGAGAAGGTGCGGTGGGATTCGAAATGGTCTGTAATCTGTTTGTTAACTTGACTTTCGAAGACCGTAGAAAGACAGGGTAGGATAGATATAGGTCTGTAGCAGTTTGGGTCAAGAGTGTCTCCCCCTTTGAAGAGGGGGATGACCGCGGCAGCTTTCCAATCTTTGGGGATCTCAGACGATACGAAAGAGAGGTTGAACAGACTAGTAATAGAGGTTGAACAGGCTAGTAATAGAGGTTGAACAGACTAGTAATAGAGGTTGAACAGACTAGTAATAGAGGTTGAACAGACTAGTAATAGGGGTTGAACAGACTAGTAATAGAGGTTGAACAGACTAGTAATAGGGGTTGAACAGACTAGTAATAGAGGTTGAACAGACTAGTAATAGGGGTTGAACAGACTAGTAATAGAGGTTGAACAGACTAGTAATAGGGGTTGAACAGACTAGTAATAGAGGTTGAACAGACTAGTAATAGGGGTTGAACAGACTAGTAATAGGGGTTGAACAGACTAGTAATAGGGGTTGAACAGACTAGTATACAGGGGGTACCGGTACAGATTCAATGAGGAGGCTATATACAGGGTGTTACGGTACAGAGTCAATGTGGAGGCTATATACAGGGGGTACCGGTACAGAGTCAATGTGGAGGCTATATACAGGGGGTACCGGTACAGAGTCAATGTGGAGGCTATATACAGGGGGTACCGGTACAGAGTCAATGTGGAGGCTATATAGAGGGGGTACCGGTACAGAGTCAATGTGGAGGCTATATACAGGGTGTTACGGTACAGATTCAATGTGGAGGCTATATACAGGGGGTACCGGTACAGAGTCAATCTGGAGGCTATATACAGGGTGTTACGGTACAGATTCAATGAGGAGGCTATATACAGGGGGTACTGGTACAGAGTCAATGTGGAGGCTATATACAGGGGGTACCGGTACAGAGTCAATGTGGAGGCTATATACAGGGTGTACAGGTACAGAGTCAATGTGGAGGCTATATACAGGGGGTACTGGTACAGAGTCAATGTGGAGGCTATATACAGGGGGTACCGGTACAGAGTCAATGTGGAGGCTATATACAGGGTGTACAGGTACAGAGTCAATGTGGAGGCTATATACAGGGGGTACCGTTACAGAGTCAATGTGGAGGCTATATACAGGGGGTACCGGTACAGAGTCAATGTGGAGGCTATATACAGGGGGTACCGGTACAGATTCAATGAGGAGGCTATATACAGGGGGTACCGGTACAGAGTCAATGTGGAGGCTATATACAGGGGGTACCGGTACAGAGTCAATGTGGAGGCTATATACAGGGTGTACAGGTACAGAGTCAATGTGGAGGCTATATACAGGGGGTACCGGTACAGAGTCAGTGTGGAGGCTATATACAGGGGGTACCGGTACAGAGTCAATGTGGAGGCTATATACAGGGTGTTACGGTACCGAGTCAGTGTGGAGGCTATATACAGGGGGTACCGGTACAGAGTCAGTGTGGAGGCTATATACAGGGGGTACCGGTACAGAGTCAATGTGGAGACTATATACAGGGTGTACAGGTACAGAGTCAATGTGGAGGCTATATACAGGGGGTACCGGTACAGAGTCAATGTGGAGGCTATATACAGGGTGTACAGGTACAGAGTCAATGTGGAGGCTATATACAGGGTGTACAGGTACAGAGTCAATGTGGAGGCTATATACAGGGGGTACCGGTACAGAGTCAATGTGGAGGCTATATACAGGGGGTACCGGTACAGAGTCAATGTGGAGGCTATATACAGGGGGTAGCGGTACAGAGTCAATGTGCGTGGGCACCGGTTAGTTGAGGTTATTGAGGTAACATGTACATGTAGGTAGAGTTATTAAAGTGACTATGCATAGATAATAACTGACTTGCCTAGTTAAATAAATGAGTACATGCAAAACTGTAATTTTAGCCAATGGGAACTGCCCTTCTTAACTGCTCAAGATTTTACAGCATTACAAACATGAAGCATATCCATTACCCTGCTGTATTCAGGCCCCACCTGGATCGGGGAGATGTTTGTTTGTCCGGGGGATGTAGGGGAGGTGGTGATGTGGTGACGAGGCTTGGCCCTTACAGGTGGCCGTATACACGTCTTGTTTCTCATGCAGGTGGCACAAACACAGGACCGTGCTACTTCTCCCGTTTCGTTAACACGGCGTGAAAATATCAAGGAATTTAAAGTAGAATAGATTATCTGAACACACCGAGCTAATGTGAAACGAACCGGTCAATTAGTTTATTAATGAGCGGAGGTGTGAGCGGGTACACACACTGCCTGGGACCTGGGCTTTGGTCGCGTCATCTCGCCATGGCTACCGAATGCTGGGCTGCTCTTTCACCAGAGAGTTCTGTGTTTGCTTCTCAACTTCCATTAAAATGAGTCAGCGCGACGGGTGCTAACTGAAGATGTCAAGTGACAAACTATTCATGATTTCGTTCTGTTTAGTAGGCGTATGCTTCATGAACAACAGATTTTTTGGGGCAATTAGTGTTCGTTTAAATTAACGTTTTGTAATTATGTTAATTGACCAAAATATAAACATTTTGACTGATACTGCCCTAAGACCAATTTTAAAGCTAATTAAAAAATGAAGGTGAATTTGACATGATAATTGAGATACAAATTAAAATAAGAGCCTACTTAAACTATGCATGGGTGCTTCTAGAATAAACGCCCAAACACTATTTAATTAAGGACATTTTCGAACACATTTTCTTTGTAAGCCTAACCCAATTTGTTGCAATGTTTTGTCTAATACATAGGCCTACACAGGACTCTACAAAATAAATGGTTTTTAACTCAATGAGACTAACCTGGTCAAATAAAAAATGTAATAACTAGACCGTGGATGCCAATGTTTTTGGCTAATTCAAAGGATTTGAAAGTAAGGATTTTAGAGGTGTGAAAATGTATCCTCAATGTCCTTTCATTTGTTTGGATGTGATTGGATGGGTAAAGACAATGGTTTTGGCATGGTTTCTTTTAAGTACCTTACTGGGATTTGTTTTCAATAAAAATGGTCAAAAAATAAACAAAAAATTGCTTCTTAGCAAAGGGCAATTTCTCTAGCAAGATTTTTTTGCTGGGAGTGGTCTGAGTGGGGAGGGGGAAACTGAAAAGCAGCTTTTATCAGAATGAAATAAAATGGCTGCTGTTATATTGGCTTTTAACCAACCGTGCTATTTTGTTTGTTTTTTCAGATTGTTTGTAACTTATTTTGTACATAATGTTGCTGATATCATCTCTTAAAACCAAAAAGAGTTTCTGGACATCAGAACAGCGATTTACTTTTCACCTTGAATTAGACAAATCATTTTCCTTTAATGAGTCAGACGGGAGGGATTTACTCCAGACACCAAACAGGCCATCATCCCCGTCATTCGCAGAAGAAAGAGTCAGAGATTTTTTCGGAAGGAGATCAGGGTGCCTTGTGAGGATCAAGCGACGAGTGGCTAATCTGCCTTTGCCATCCGTACTATTGACCAATGTACAATCGCTGGATAACAAATTGGATGAACTAAAAGCACGTATATCCTACTCATGGGACATTAAAAACTGTAATATCTTATGTTTCACCGAATCGTACCTGAACGAGGACATGAATAACATTCAGCTGGCGAGTTATACGCTGTATCGGCAGGATAGAACAGCAGCCTCTGGTAAGACAAGGGGTGGCAGGTTATACACTGTATCAGCAGTAAGAACAGCAGCCTCTGGTAAGACAAGGGGTGGCAGGTTATACGCTGTATCGGCAGGATAGAACAGCAGCTTCTGGTAAGACAAGGGGTGGCGGTCTATGTATATTTGTTAACAACAGTTGGTGAACGATATCTAAGGAAGTCTCAAGGTTTTGTTCACATGAGGTAGAGTATCTCATAATAAGCTGTAGTCCACACTATTTACCTAGAGAGTTTTCTGCTGTACTTTTCATAGCTGTCTACATACCACCACAGACCGATGTTGGCACTAAGACCTCACTCAATGAGCTGTATACGGCCATAAGCAAACAGGAAACTTCTCATCCAGAGGCAGCGGATGTTAAATGTACAACCAGATTGAAAAAGCACTCTAGACCACCTTTACCCCAAACACAGAGACGCATACAAAGCTCTCCCTCGCCCTCCATTTGGCAAATCTGACCATAATTCTATCCTCCTGATTCCTGCTTACAAGCAAAAACTAAAGCAGGAGTCACCGGTGACTCGGTCCATAAGAAAGTGGTCCAATGAAGCGGATGTTAAGCTACAGGACTGTTTTGCTAGAACAGACTGGAATATGTTCCGGGATTCCTCTGATGGCGTTGAGGAGTACACCACATCAGTCACTAGCTTCATTATTTTATTTTATTTTATTTATTTCACATTTATTTAATCAGGTAGGCTAGTTGAGAACAAGTTCTCATTTGCAACTGCGACCTGGCCAAGATAAAGCACAGCAATTCGACAGAGTTACACATGGAATAAACAAAACATACAGCAGAAAAATAAGTCTATATACAATGTGAGCAAATGAGGTGCTATACAATATAGCAAGTAAAACACTGGAATGGTAGATTTGCAGTGGAAGAATGTGCAAAGTAGAGATAGAAATAATGGGGTGCAAAGGAGCAAAATAAATAAATAAATACAGTAGGGGAAGAGGTAGTTGTTTGGGCTCAATTATAGATAGGCTATGTACAGGTGCAGTAATCTGTGAGCTGCTCTGACAGCTGGTGCTTAAAGCTAGTGATGTAGATAAGTGTTTCCAGCTTCAGAGATTTTTGCAGTTCATTCCAGTCATTGGCAGAAGAGAACTGGAAGGAAAGACGACCAAAGGAGGAATTGGCTTTGGGGGTGACCAGTGAGATATACCTGCTAGAGCGCATGCTACGGGTGGGTGCTGCTATGGTGACCAGTGAGCTGAGATAAGGCGGGGCTTTACCTAGCAGAGACTTGTAGATAACCTGTAGCCAGTGTACGAGAGCGTACAGGTCGCAATGGTGGGTAGTATATGGGGCTTTGTTGACAAAACGGATGGCACTGTGATAGACTGCACTCAATTTATTGAGTTTATTGAGTGAAGGATGCTTTGTTGTGATATAGGAAGCCGATTCTAGATTTAATTTTGGATTGGAGATGCTTAAAACCTCTTAGCGCTAGGGGTCAGAATTGTTTTTTTTCTTAAAATAACGTTCCCAAGGTAAACGGACATTTTCTCTGGCCCAGATCGTAGAATATGCATATAATTTACAGATTAGGATAGAAAACACTCCAAAGTTTACAAAACTGTCAAAATATTGTCTGTGAGTATAACAATACTTATTCTGCAGGCGAAAACTTGAGAAAATCTAACCCGGAAGTGATATTCTTTTTTTTAAATCTGTGTGTCCTGGACCGTCTATCTTCCATTTAAAGGGGTATCAACCAGATTCATTTTCCAATGGCTTCCTCAGGCTGTGACCAGGCTTTAGACATAGTTTCAGGCTTTTATTTTGAAAAATGAGCGAGATTTTTCAAAAGTAGTCAGGTGTCCTCTGAATAGTTCCTGCGTGCGAGAGAGGAGCTCTCCATTTTCCTTTTGTCTCTTAATGAATAGGTTATGGTCCGGTTGAAATATTATCGATTATGTTTTGTTAAAAACAACCTGAGGATTGATTATAAAAAACATTTGACATGTTTCTACGACCATTACAGATACTTTTTGGAATTTTTTCAAACGGAACAAGGCTTTGGTTTTCTGAACATAATGCGCAACCCAAATGGCGTTTTTTTTGTGATAAAAGTCATATTTATCGTACAAAAATAACATTTGTTGTGTAACTGGGAGTCTCGTGAGTGCAAACATCCGAAGATTATCAAAGGTAAGCGATTAATTTTATTGCTTTTCTGACTTTCGTGACCAAGCTAATTTGGGGCTAGCTGTTGTAGCATTGATTGATACACTCACAAAAGCTTACATTTCTTTCGCTGTAAAGCATATTTTCAAAATCTGACACGATAGGTGGATTAACAACAAGCTAAGCTGTGTTTTGGTATATTTCACTTGTGATTGCATGATTATAAATATTTTTAGTAATATTTATGCATTTGGCGCCCTGCATTCTAGCGGTTGTTTAGGACCCGTAAAAGGGATCCGTAGCGCAGTGAAGTTAATGTGACACTGGAAGGAGAGTTTGCAGTCTAACCAGACACCCAGGTATTTGTAGTTGTCCACGTATTCTAAGTCAGAACCGTCCAGAGTAGTGATGCTGGACGGGCGAGCAGGTGCGGGCAGTGATCGGTTGAAGAGCATGCATTTAGTTTTACTTGCGTTTAAGAGCAGTTGGAGGCCACGGAAGGAGAGTTGTATGGCATTGAAGCTCGTCTAGAGGTTAGTTAACACAGTGTCAAAAGAAGGGCCAGAAGTATATAGAATTGTGTCGTCTGCGTAGAGGTGGATCAGAGAATCACCAGCAGCAAGAGCAACATCATTGATGTATACAGAGAAGAGAGTCGGCCCGAGGATTGAACCCTGTGGCACCCCCATAGAGACTGCCAGAGGTCCGGACAACAGGCCCTCCGATTTGACACACTGAACTCTATCAGAGAATTAGTTGGTAAACCAGGCGAGGCAATCATTTGAGAAACCAAGGCTGTCGAGTCTGCCAATAAGAATGTGTTGATTGACAGGGTCGAAAGCCTTGGCCATGCAATAAGTGCATCGATGACGTCGTCCCCACAGTGACTGTACGTACATACCCCAAGCAGAATCCATGGATTACAGGCAACATCCGCAATGAGCTAAAGGCTAGAGCTGCTGCTTTCAAGGAGCGGGACTCTAACCCGGAAGCTTATAAGAAATCCCGCTATGCCCTCTGACGAACCATCAAACAGGGAATGCATCAATACAGGACTAAGATCGCAGTACACCGGCTCCGATGCTCGTTGAATGTGGCAGGGCTTGCAAACTATTACAGACTACAAACGGAAGCACAGCTGAGAGCTGCCCAGTGACACGAGCCTACCAGACTTCGAGGCAAGTAACACTGAAACATGCATGAGAACATCAGTCTTTCCGGACGACTGTGTGATCACGCTCTCCGCAACCGATGTGAGTAAGACCTTTAAACAAGTCAACGTTCACATGGCCACAAGGCCAGACGGATTACCAGGACGTGTGCTCCGGGCATGCGCTGACCAACTGGCAAGTGTCTTCACTGACATTTTCAACCTCTCCCTGACCGAGTCTGTAATACCAACATGTTTCAAACAGACCACCATAATCCCTGTGCCCAAGAACACAAAGGTAACCTGCCTAAATGACTACCGACCCGTAGCACTCATGTCTGTGGCCATGAAGTGTTTTGAAAGGCTGGCTCACATCAACACCGTTATCCCAGAAACCCTAGACCCACTCCAATTTGCATACCGCCCCAACAGATCAACAGATGATGCAATCTCTATTGCACTGCCCACCGGGACAAAAGGAACACCTATGTGCAGCAGGTAGCCTAGTGGTTAGAGTGTTGGAAACCGAAAGGTTGCTAGATCGAATCCCCGAGCTGACAAAGTAAAAATCTGTCATTCTGCCCCCGAACAAGGCAGTTAACCCACTGTTCCAAGGCCGTCATTGTAAATAAGAGGGTAGTGCGTACAGCCCACTACATCACTGTGGCAAAGCTTCCTGACATCCAGGACCTGTCAGAGGAAGGCCTTAAAAATTGTCAAACACTTCAGCCGCCCTAGTCATAGACTGTTCTCTCTGCTAATGCATGGCAAGCGGTACCGGAGCACCAAGTCTAGGTCCATGAGGCTTCTAAACAGCTTCTGCCATAAGACTCCTGAACTTCTAATCAAATGGCTATCCAAGAACCCCGTTCCGCTAGCGGAACCCCTCGCCAACAGCCAATGAAATTGCAAGGCGCCAAATTCAATCAACAGAAATCTCATAATTCAATTCTCTCAAACATACAAGTATTATGCACCATTATAAAGATAAAATTCTCGTTAATCCAACCACAGTGTCTGATTTCAAAAAGCTTTTCGGCGAAAGCAGAACATATCATTATGTTAGGTCAGCAACTAGTCACAGAAAGCATACAGCGATTTTCCAAGCAAAGAGAGGAGTCACAATAAGCTGAAATATTGATCAAATTAATCACTAACCTTTGACATTCTTCATCAGATGACACTCCCGGGACAACATGTTACACAATACATGTATGTTTTGTTCGATCAGGTTCATATTTATATCCAAAAACCTCAGTTTACATTTGGCTTTGCCTCCAAAACATCCCGTGAATTTGCAGAGAGCCACATCAAATCACAGAAATACTCATAATAAACATTAATAAAAGATACAAGTGTTATTCACAGATTTAAAGATATACTTCTCCTTAATGCAACCGCTGTGTCAGATTTAAAAAAAACTTTACGGAAAAAGCAAACCGGCGCTCAGAGACATTCACAACCCAAGAATACATCCGCCATGTTGGAGTCAACATAAGTCAGAAAGAGCATTATATATTTTTACCAATAGGTTCCCTTCTTTACGAGGCATTAGAAACCCTCTCTGGTTTTTGTGGTTGAATTTGTGTTTGAAATTCACTGTTCAACTGAGGGACCTTACAGATAATAGTATGTGTGGGATGCAGAGATGAGGGAGTCATTCAAAAAATTATGTTAAACACTATTATTGCACACAGAGTGAGTCCATGCAACTAATTATGTGACTTGTTAATCACATTTTTACTCCTGAACTTATTTAGGCTTGATATAACAAAGGAGTTGAATACTTATTGACTGAAAACATTGAAGCTTTTAATTTTGTATTCATTTGTAAAAATGTTGAAAAACATAATTGAACAAAATGTGGAATAATTCAAGGGGTGTGAATACTTTCTGAAGGCACTTTATGTAGATCCCTTTTTTGAGAGTGTAGACTAGTTAGTGACTCTGTTATCTCAGAGCCAGACTATAGTATTAGTCAGTCTTACTGGGGAGTTACACTGAGGTGACAACAGTAGGTTGTTAGAGTGTAGACTAGTTAGTGACTCTGTTATCTCAGAGCCAGACTATAGTATTAGTCAGTCTTACTGGGGAGTTACACTGAGGTGACAACAGTAGGTTGTTAGAGTGTAGACTAGTTAGTGACTCTGTTATCTCAGAGCCAGACTATAGTATTAGTCTGTCTTACTGGGGAGTTACACTGAGGTGACAACAGTAGGTTGTTAGAGTATAGACTAGTGACTCTGTTATCTCAGAGCCAGACTATAGTATTAGTCAGTCTTACTGGGGAGTTACACTGAGGTGACAACAGTAGGTTGTTAGATGCTACACTGGACATGTAGGTTGTTTAAGAGTGTATTTAGTGTGAAAAACTTAAATATAAACATAAATATAGCCCACATTTTCATTAAATTAACTTTATTATATTTTCATTTTTTACTTTCAGAAAATAATCAAAAATGTAAAAAATAATACTATTGTTAAAGGGGCGGCAAGTAGCCTAGTGGTTAGAGCGTTGGATTAGTAAACGAAAGGTTGCAAGATCGAATCCCCGAGTTGACAAGGTAAAAATCTATCGTTCTGCCCCTGAACAAGGTAGTTAACCCACTGTTCCTAGGCTGTCATTGAAGATAAGAAATTGTTCTTAATTTGTTTACAGAGAAATAGCATTGTATTTAGTCAAACACCATTTTCCCCCAGCAGTTTGCTAAGAGCTGGCAGCAAGCTGATAGGTCTGCTGTTAGAACCAGTAAAGAACGCTTTACCACTCTTGGGTAGCGGAATGACTTTGGCTTCCCTCCAAGCCTGAGGACAAACACCTTCCTCTAGGCTCAGATTAAGGATATGACTGATAGGAGTGGCTACAGAGTCAGCTACCATCCTCAGTAGCTTTCCATCTAAGTTGTCAATGCCAGGAGGTTTGTCATCATTGATCAGTAACAATCATTTTTCCACCTCTCCCACACTAACTTCAATAACACTTGACATAAGATATTCTCTAATCATTACAGGGATGTGGCTCTGAATATATACAGCAACACCTCCCCCATAAGCATTCCTGTCTCTTCTATAGATGTTATATCCTTGTATTTCTACTGATGTATCATCAAATGAATTATCTAAGTGAGTCTCAGAAATGGCTAATATATTAATGTTATCTGATGTTAACAAGCTATTGATTTCATTTCCAAAGCTTTCCAAAGCTTTACATTAATATGGGCTATTTTCATCCCTTTCGTAGGTAGCTTATCAGAGATGGACATAATATGGAAATGAGCAAACAAAGGAAGCTAAACAAATATATACATTCAGCAGTCCATTAATCAATTGGTGTGTGTGTGTGTGTGTGTGTGTGTGTGTGTGTGTGTGTGTGTGTGTGTGTGTGTGTGTGTGTGTGTGTGTGTGTGTGTGTGTGTGTGTGTGTGTGTGTGTGTGTGTGTGTGTGTGTGTGTGTGTGTGTGTGTGTGTGTGTGTGTGTGTGTGTGTGTGTGTGTGTGTGTGTGTGTGTGTGTGTGTGTGTGTGTGTGTGTGTGTGTGTTGCGAGGTTGAAGCTACGAACCTACAGGTTATCTAGTCTCTGGGCTGTCGCAGGGAGCTCCAGAATACAGGACTAAACTGCTTTACGTTAGAGCAAACCCTGACAAAATAACTGCCTCACTCTATCTAACCCTTACTGTCTAACCCAATCCTTACTGTCTAACACTAACCCTTACTGTCTAACCCTTACTGTCTAACCCTTACTGTATAACCCTTACTGTCTAACCCAATCCTTACTGTCTAACACTAACCCTTACTGTATAACCCTTACTGTCTAACCCTTACTGTCTAACCCTTACTGTATAACCCTTACTGTATAACCCTTACTGTCTAACCCTTACTGTCTAACCCTTACGGTCTAACCCTAACTGTCTAACCCTTACTGTATAACCCTTACTGTATAACCCTTACTGTCTAACCCTTACTGTATAACCCTAACCCTTACTGTCTAACCCTTACTGTCTAACCCTTACTGTCTAACCCTTACTGTCTAACCCTTACTGTCTAACCCTTACTGTCTAACCCTTACTGTATAACCCTTACTGTCTAACCCAATCCTTACTGTCTAACACTAACCCTTACTGTATAACCCTTACTGTCTAACCCTTACTGTCTAACCCTTACTGTATAACCCTTACTGTATAACCCTTACTGTCTAACCCTTACTGTCTAACCCTTACGGTCTAACACTAACTGTCTAACCCTTACTGTCTAACCCTTACTGTCTAACCCTTACTGTCTAACCCTTACTGTATAACCCTTACTGTATAACCCTTACTGTCTAACCCTTACTGTATAACCCAAACCCTTACTGTCTAACCCTTACTGTATAACCCTTACTGTCTAACCCTTACTGTCTAACCCTTACTGTATAACCCTAACCCTTACTGTATAACCCTTACTGTATAACCCTTACTGTCTAACCCTTACTGTATAACCCTAACCCTTACTGTCTAACCCTTACTGTATAACCCTTACTGTCTAACCCTTACTGTATAACCCTTACTGTCTAACCCTTACTGTCTAACCCTTACTGTATAACCCTTACTGTCTAACCTTTACTTTCTAACCCTTACTGTCTAACACTAACCCTTACTGTATAACCCTTACTGTCTAACACTAACCCTTACTGTCTAACACTAACCCTTACTGTATAACCCTTACTGTCTAATCCTTACTGTCTAACACTAACCCTTACTGTATAACCCTTACTGTCTAACCCTTACTGTCTAACCCTTACTGTCTAACCCTTACTGTCTAACCCTTACTGTATAACCCTTACTGTCTAACCCTTACTGTCTAACCCTAACCCTTACTGTCTAACCCTTACTGTATAACCCTTACTGTCTAACACTAACCCTTACTGTATAACCCTTACTGTCTAACACTAACCCTTACTGTATAACCCTTACTGTCTAACCCTTACTGTCTAACCCTTACTGTCTAACCCTTACTGTCTAACCCTTACTGTATAACCCTTACTGTCTAACCCTTACTGTATAACCCTTACTGTCTAACACTAACCCTTACTGTATAACCCTTACTGTCTAACCCTTACTGTCTAACACTAACCCTTACTGTATAACCCTTACTGTCTAACCCTTACTGTCTAACCCTTACTGTCTAACCCTTACTGTCTAACCCTTACTGTATAACCCTTACTGTCTAACCCTTACTGTATAACCCTTACTGTCTAACCCTTACTGTATAACCCTTACTGTCTAACCCTTACTGTCTAACCCTTACTGTATAACCCTTACTGTCTAACCCTTACTGTATAACCCTTACTGTCTAACACTAACCCTTACTGTATAACCCTTACTGTCTAACCCTTACTGTCTAACCCTTACTGTATAACCCTTACTGTATAACCCTTACTGTATAACCCTTACTGTCTAACCCTAACCCTTACTGTCTAACCCTTACTGTCTAACCTTAACCCTTACTGTCTAACCCTTACTGTCTAACCCTTACTGTATAACCCTTACTGTCTAACACTAACCCTTACTGTATAACCCTTACTGTCTAACCCTTACTGTATAACCCTTACTGTCTAACCCTTACTGCATAACCCTTACTGTCTAACCCTTACTGTCTAACACTAACCCTTACTGTCTAACCCTTACTGTCTAGCCCTTACTGTCTAACCCTTACTGTATAACCCTTACTGTCTAACCCTAACTGTCTAACCCTTACTGTCTAACCCTTACTGTCTAACACTAACCCTTACTGTCTAACCCTTACTGTCTAACCCTTACTGTCTAACCCTTACTGTCTAACCCTAACCCTTACTGTCTAACACTAACCCTTACTGTCTAACCCTTACTGTATAACCTTTACTGTCTAACCCTAACCCTTACTGTCTAACACTAACCCTTACTGTCTAACCCTTACTGTATAACCTTTACTGTCTAACCCTAACCCTTACTGTCTAACCCTTACTGTCTAACCTTAACCCTTACTGTCTAACCCTTACTGTCTAACCCTTACTGTATAACCCTTACTGTCTAACCCTTACTGTATAACCCTTACTGTCTAACCCTTACTGTCTAACCCTTACTGTATAACCCTTACTGTCTAACACTAACCCTTACTGTATAACCCTTACTGTCTAACCCTTACTGTATAACCCTTACTGTATAACCCTTACTGTCTAACCCTTACTGCATAACCCTTACTGTCTAACACTTACTGTCTAACCCTTACTGTATAATCCTTACTGTCTAACACGAACCCTTACTGTATAACCCTTACTGTCTAACCCTAACTGTCTAACACTAACCCTTACTGTATAACCCTTACTGTCTAACCCTTACTGTATAACCCTTACTGTATAACCCTTACTGTCTAACCCTTACTGCATAACCTTAACCCTTACTGTATAACCCTTACTGTCTAACCCTTACTGTATAACCCTTACTGTATAACCCTTACTGTCTAACCCTTACTGCATAACCCTTACTGTCTAACCCTTACTGTCTAACCCTTACTGTATAATCCTTACTGTCTAACACTAACCCTTACTGTATAACCCTTACTGTCTAACCCTAACTGTCTAACACTAACCCTTACTGTATAACCCTTACTGTCTAACCCTTACTGTCTAACCCTAACCCTTACTGTCTAACCCTTACTGTCTAACCCTAACCCTTACTGCCTAACCCTTACTGTCTAACCCTTACTGTCTAACCCTAACCCTTACTGTATAACCCTTACTGTCTAACCCTTACTGTCTAACCCTAACCCTTACTGCCTAACCCTTACTGTCTAACCCTTACTGTCTAACCCTAACCCTTACTGTCTAACCCTTACTGTCTAACCCTAACCCTTACTGTCTAACACTAACCCTTACTGTCTAACCCTTACTGTCTAACCCTAACCCTTACTGTATAACCCTTACTGTCTAACCCTAACCCTTACTGTCTAACCCTTACTGTATAACCCTTACTGTCTAACCCTTACTGTCTAACCCTTACTGTATAACCCTTACTGTCTAACCCTAACTGTCTAACCCTTACTGTCTAACACTAACCCTTACTGTATAACCCTTACTGTCTAACCCTTACTGTATAACCCTTACTGTATAACCCTTACTGTCTAACCCTAACCCTTACTGTCTAACCCTTACTGTCTAACCTTAACCCTTACTGTCTAACCCTTACTGTCTAACCCTTACTGTCTAACCCTTACTGTATAACCCTTACTGTCTAACACTAACCCTTACTGTATAACCCTTACTGTCTAACCCTTACTGTATAACCCTTACTGTCTAACCCTTACTGCATAACCCTTACTGTCTAACCCTTACTGTCTAACACTAACCCTTACTGTCTAACCCTTACTGTCTAGCCCTTACTGTCTAACCCTTACTGTATAACCCTTACTGTCTAACCCTAACTGTCTAACCCTTACTGTCTAACCCTTACTGTCTAACACTAACCCTTACTGTCTAACCCTTACTGTCTAACCCTTACTGTCTAACCCTTACTGTCTAACCCTAACCCTTACTGTCTAACACTAACCCTTACTGTCTAACCCTTACTGTATAACCTTTACTGTCTAACCCTAACCCTTACTGTCTAACACTAACCCTTACTGTCTAACCCTTACTGTATAACCTTTACTGTCTAACCCTAACCCTTACTGTCTAACCCTTACTGTCTAACCTTAACCCTTACTGTCTAACCCTTACTGTCTAACCCTTACTGTATAACCCTTACTGTCTAACCCTTACTGTATAACCCTTACTGTCTAACCCTTACTGTATAACCCTTACTGTCTAACCCTTACTGTATAACCCTTACTGTATAACCCTTACTGTCTAACCCTTACTGCATAACCCTTACTGTCTAACACTTACTGTCTAACCCTTACTGTATAATCCTTACTGTCTAACACTAACCCTTACTGTATAACCCTTACTGTCTAACCCTAACTGTCTAACACTAACCCTTACTGTATAACCCTTACTGTCTAACCCTTACTGTATAACCCTTACTGTATAACCCTTACTGTCTAACCCTTACTGCATAACCTTAACCCTTACTGTATAACCCTTACTGTCTAACCCTTACTGTATAACCCTTACTGTATAACCCTTACTGTCTAACCCTTACTGCATAACCCTTACTGTCTAACCCTTACTGTCTAACCCTTACTGTATAATCCTTACTGTCTAACACTAACCCTTACTGTATAACCCTTACTGTCTAACCCTAACTGTCTAACACTAACCCTTACTGTATAACCCTTACTGTCTAACCCTTACTGTCTAACACTAACCCTTACTGTCTAACCCTTACTGTCTAACCCTTACTGTCTAACCTTAACCCTTACTGTATAACCCTTACTGTCTAACCCTTACTGTATAACCCTTACTGTCTAACCCTTACTGTCTAACCCTTACTGTATAACCCTTACTGTCTAATCCTTACTGTCTAACACTAACCCTTACTGTATAACCCTTACTGTCTAACCCTTACTGTCTAACCCTGACTGTATAACCCTTACTGTCTAACCCTTACTGTCTAACCCTTACTGTCTGTCCCAACCCTCCCTCCCTCAGTTAACACCACAAGGTTAGACTGTAGGGGTTAAGGTTAGACAGTAAGGTTTTTTTTTATTTGTTTTATTTCACCTTTATTTAACCAGGTAGGCTAATTCAGAACAAGTTCTCATTTACAACTGCGACCTGGCCAAGATAAAGCAAAGCAATTCGACACATACAACAACACAGAGTTACACATGGAATAAACAAAACATATAGTCAATAATACAGTAGAACAAAAATAAAAATCTATATACAGTGAGTGCAAATGAGGTACGATAAGGGAAGTTGGCAATAAATAGGCCATGGTGGCGAAATAATTAAAATTTAGCAATTAAACACTGGAATGGTAGATGTGCAGAAGATGAATGTGCAAGTAGAGATACTGGGATGCAAAGGAGCAAGATAAATAAATAAATACAGTATGGGGATGAGGAAGTTGGATGGGCTATTTACAGATGAGCTATGTACAGGTGAAGTGATCTGTGAGCTTCTCTGACAGCTGGTGCTTAAAGCTAGTTAGACAGTAAGGGTTAGACAGTAAGGGTTATGGTTAGATAGTAAGGGTTAGACAGTAAGGGTTAGACAGTAAGGGTTATACAGTAAGGGTTATACAGCAAGGGTTAGAGTTAGACAGTAAGGGTTATACAGTAAGGGTTATACAGTAAGGGTTAGAGTTAGACAGTAAGGGTTAGACAGTAAGGGTTAGACAGTAAGGGTTAGGGTTAGACAGTAAGTGTTAGACAGTAAGGGTTAGACTGTAAGGGTTAGACAGTAAGGGTTAGACAGTAAGGGTTATACAGTAAGGGTTAGACAGTAAGAGTTATACAGTAAGGGTTAGACAGTAAGAGTTAGGGTTAGACAGTAAGGGTTAGACAGTAAGGGTTATACAGTAAGGGTTAGGGTTAGACAGTAAGGGTTATACAGTAAGGGTTAGGGTTAGACAGTAAGGGTTAGACAGTAAGGGTTAGGGTTAGACAGTAAGGGTTAGACAGTAAGGGTTAGGGTTAGACAGTAAGGGTTATACAGTAAGGGTTAGACAGTAAGGGTTAGGGTTAGACAGTAAGGGTTAGACTGTAAGGGTTATACAGTAAGGGTTAGACAGTAAGGGTAAGGGTTATACAGTAAGGGTTAAGGTTATACAGTAAGGGTTATACAGTAAGGGTTAGACAGTAAGGGTTATACAGTAAGGGTTAAGGTTATACAGTAAGGGTTAGACAGTAAGGGTTATACAGTAAGGGTTAAGGTTATACAGTCAGGGTTAGACAGTAAGGGTTAAGGTTATACAGTAAGGGTTATACAGTAAGGGTTATACAGTAAGGGTTAAGGTTATACAGTCAGGGTTATACAGTAAGGGTTATACACAGGGTTAGGGGTTATACAGTAAGGGTTAAGTTATACAGTAAGGGTTATACAGTAGGGGTTATACAGTAAGGGTTATACAGTAAGGGTTAAGGTTAGACAGTAAGGGTTATACAGTAAGGGTTAGACAGTAAGGGTTAAGGTTAGACAGTAAGGGTTATACAGTAAGGGTTAAGGTTATACAGTAAGGGTTAGACAGTAAGGGTTGTACAGTAAGGGTTAGACAGTAAGGGTTATACAGTAAGGGTTATACAGTAAGGGTTATACAGTAAGGGTTATACAGTAAGGGTTATACAGTAAGGGTTAAGGTTAGACAGTAAGGGTTATACAGTAAGGGTTAAGGTTATACAGTAAGGGTTAGACAGTAAGGGTTATACAGTAAGGGTTAAGGTTATACAGTAAGGGTTATACAGTAAGGGTTATACAGTAAGGGTTATACAGTAAGGGTTAAGGTTATACAGTAAGGGTTATACAGTAGGGGTTATACAGTAGGGGTTATACAGTAAGGGTTAGAGTTAGACAGTAAGGGTTATACAGTAAGGGTTTACATTGTCTAGAGACAGTGTTTCCCTAAATAGGAAAGACACTTATTTGATTTTATGAATGTCTCTGAAATTCCACCAAACCAAAAAAATAGAAGTAAATAATTATTCTGACAACTCAATTTTACATATGCATTGGTATATGCCAACCTAATTCAAGATCAATTAATTAAACTCAATTAGATGTCTCTTTAAGTTTACTTCAATTTATGTTTTTAGGGATATTATTATTTAAAAACTATATATAAAAAAATGGACACACAAGTGGATAAAGATTTAGAAAATATATTTCTTGCATATGTCAGTCAGAATATACAAACATTGATTTCATAAAAAGAGACTCTTAAAGTCTTAAAGCAATTAACATGTTTAAATAGAGCTACAAATCTATTATTTAAATATTTATACAGTAATGGTGAGTGTTGTCCTCGTCCCCCAGTGGCATATAGGACTGTCTGGTTTAGTTCATGTTCTGTGGTTCAAGACCGGTCAGCAGTGGTCAGGGAACCCGTCTATATCCACATCTGATCCTGTGTCTGAGGACTCGATCTCCTCCTCCTCATCGCCCTCCTCCAGACCCTGAGAACCAGGACTCTTCACTGGGACCACGACCAGGCCCAGTTTAACCAGCTTGGCCTGCTGCTGCTCCAGACTCTGCTTGCGCCATTTGATGCGTCGATTCTGGAACCACACCTTGACCTGAGAACAATATTTACTTCGTTAAATTCTATATTTGTTGTTGATTAAAATATATATAAACCAAAACAATTAAGTTGGGTCTTTGCTTTGGTTCAAAGAAAGTTGTGATTTGGAATCTGATTTGTACCTGAGCCTCTGTGAGCTGCAGACCCGACGCCAGAAGGAACCTCTCCGAGCCGACCATGTACTGCTGCCGGGCGAACTCCTTCTCCAGACGGTCCAACTGCTCGTTGGTGAAGCTGGTTCGTATCCGCTTGGATTTCCCTCCCTTGTGTTTGAATGAGTGGGTCTTTGACAGACCTGTTTCTGTGAAAGGAGACAAACGGACAACAGTTTAAAACCATATTGTGTTTTTCTTTTAGACGTGTTTAGTTTGCGTCATGGAATAGGCTAGAATGGGACGTTGGATTAACGCTTACCTTGTATACGAAAGGCCCCACGGCATGAAGCGTGGTAAGAGAACGGCAGGCAGCAATAGAGAGAGTATCCGGGTTGTGTGTGACTGTGTACCGGCGTGTGCTGCATGTTGGGTGAGTAGAGGTACTGCGACAGCGCAGAGCTCATCTGGGTCTGGAAGGGAAGCAGTGGCGGTGCGGTTTGGTATTTGGGACTCGTCCAGTCTCTGTGCGTCTCCACCGGCTTGGCGAGCAGAGCATCGATGGTGAAGGACTTCCCGCTGGCAGGCTTGGTCACCACTGCGCACTGGCTGCCGGTGGGCTGTGCATAGAGCGATGCGTAATGGCGCATGGCGGAGTACCCGTACGCGTCCACTCTTGTTGGTCTGTTTGGTACTTGCATGATGTCAGTCTCGATGTTTTAAAGGAAAAAAAAGCGAGGAAAATAAAATGATCTTAGGTCCAAGGTAGGTTGTGTCTCCTGGTGCAGCGAGGAGAGGAGTATTGCTCCCCTCTGAAACACGTCCCTTTTATACCCTCCCCGGACCTCGAGGTGTCAACAGCCCCCCAGCGGGCCTTTGTCTTTCTAAGTAGCAGATGAGAGGAAGGAGCAACCCGACAACCTATCCAATTCGTTGATGGGGTAGTACAAATACCCTAATAGAACACGACTGTTGAGGCAGAAGCAGTTTGGGGGTGGGTAGGGGATCGCAGAGGGTTTAGTGGGATACAAATCTTTGCGTGGATCTGAACCCCGAATGTAATTACAGCGGGGAAGCCCTTGATGTCCCTTTTAAATCAAAGCTGACAGATGTTGCAAGCAGCGGAACAAATAGTTTTACCATTGGACTGGGACTTAAAACAAGGAGTAACATTAAGATCACATTGTAGACAAGTCTACTGCTCAGTTAGATGCACAGCTAACAATGTCAGGAGTCTCAGAACTGAATTCAGGCATTCGTCCTGATTGAAGAAATTTTAGTTTTCCCTAAGAGTCTGGAGATAATGATCCGTTTAATTTTGTCAATATATAGGTGTGTGATTCAAACAACCACGTGTCTTCAGGCTTGTATATGCCTATGGTTTGTATGCCCATTGATGAGCAGTGGATCTACTGAATAAAATAAAGGCCTACTAAAATAAAGAATGATGTAGTTTTTTTTTATAGACATTTTCTGTACGAAACTAAGTGTTGTCTATCTAAGTAAACAAACTATTCACCCTTCCTCCTGAAACTCGTTATAATTATATGACGAGAGGTCGTTGTCCAAAGTGTGTGTTTTTACATTTGTGGTGTCACCCGAAATGAATTAACTAGGAGGGCATCGGACGAGGCGTCAGATTCAGCAGGTCGGGTGCGCAGAAAGAGAGCCGCTAATGGTTAACGAGCTGCTACGCCAGTCAAGGAATTAATCCACACCTTGATCTCTTCATTAAAACACAGAGAGGTGGTGACCGAGATGCTTCTCTGGGCTGTGCAGAAAAACAGTTAACTTGTATACTCTCGTAATTAATGAATGACTTCTTTACTACACGTTTTGAAATCTATTGTAGTGATGAAAGAGTACATTATATTCTACAACCGTTAAATGAGATATTTGGGCATTGGGTTGACATGAAATCTTCATAAAGAGAGCAGCTTTCATGCGTCAGTTGAAAAGCATCGCGGCTTCTTCAAAGTAAGTAATTTGCTTTCTTATACTACTTTAGGACAAAGCCTCCTCTTTCAATCTGCGATGATGACCAGCTCTGCAAACTCTACCAGCTAATGTCCCTCATTTGGAAGCACCGGAGAGTTTTTACGCAACGCTTTAACTGTTTGAACACATTTGAACAGTGAAAAGAATCGTCAGTCACTTTTGACTTCAGAGCCGTTGAATTTGTTCTCTGTAGCTGACACTGTGATGCCTAATGAACAAGGCAAACAGAGGGTTTCTCGACTCGGCCTGAACAATGACAAAAGTCTTCTGACGCATCACCGGGCAGACCACCCACCCCAGCCGCTCGTGTTTGCTGTCAGTGTGTTTCACAACTGGAGAAAAGAGGACGATGATGTTACCTGGTGTTTGAGCCATCCATAGTGCAGCCCAGCCCCGATGTTACCTGGTGTTTGAGCCATCCATAGTGCAGCCCAGCCCCGATGTTACCTGGTGTTTGAGCCATCCATAGTGCAGCCCAGCCCCGATGTTACCTGGTGTTTGAGCCATCCATAGTGCAGCCCAGCCCCTTCCCCTCTAGTATAGCAACGGAACATCTGGGTCACTGTTTACTGAACCTTCACGAGCCTGAGAAAGTAACATCAACTCATCACACAGGCTTTTATAACAAATCACAATTTATCTCAATGTCAGAATTGATCTGACACTTCTGTCAACTGATGTCCAGTCGACTGATGGACTACTAGACTCACTCGAGTGGGGAGTCTGGGGACAGTGATGATAACAGTTTGGGATTATGGTCACATTAGGAAAATAATTTCACTGATATCTTAGGTTATGATTACTACATGTTGCCAACAGAGAGAGGATTTCAAGTGCTAGAGCAAAGTCAAGAGCAACCCTCTCCTCTCCTTGTGTATTGGAGCCAGACAGGGAATACACTCTGGCCCCATTGTCCAAGAGGCCTCTTTTTATAGGCGGGGGGAGGGGGGGGGGTCCACTGACCAGCCCATCCTGTCCATCAAAGACCTGAAAGTCACCGCCCGCCCAGGCCAGACCAACACACTCTCTCCACTGACCCAGAGACACACAGTTTGAATGAACTCAAAACATTATCCTCCTGACACCATCTCTACCTCAAACTAGTTTCCCAAGGCGGACGGGTTAACAATGTTCCAGCATAGGTCTGGGATTTCCAAAACTACCTCAAACCAAAAAGTATTTTCAACAATGGAGTTAGCTAGTGTCAGATGTGCCATTCTGGCCTTGAGCAAAGCAGTTAATCCCCAATTACTTCCCGGGTGTCGATGACGTGGAAGCAGTCACCCTGCACCTCACTGATTTAGAGGGTTCGGTTCAATGTGGAGACACTATATGTTATATAGACTATATCTTATATAGACTGTATTTTATATGGACTATATTTTATATACACTATATTTTATATACACTATATTTTACATGAACTATATTTTATATGGAGTATATTTTATATGGACTATATTTTATATACACTATATTTTATATGGACTATATTTTATATACACTATATTTTACATGAACTATATTTTATATGGAGTATATTTTATATGGACTATATTTTATATGGAGTATATTTTATATGGACTATATTTTATATGGATGATATTTTATATGGACTATATTTTATATACACTATATTTTATATGGACTATATTTTATATGGACTATATTTTATATGGACTATATTTTATATGGATTATATTTTATATGGATTATATTTTATATGGATTATATTTTATATGGATTATATTTTATATGGACTATATGTTTAACTCATTTTCAACTGCTCAGGTAAAAAGCAGCTGTACACAAGCGGTATGACAACCTGTAAGCTGAGGACTCAGCATGATTGAATGAGACAGAGAGAGGCACTCTGAAGTACTGTCATTAGGATTACTGTGCTGAAAGGTGCTGCTTTTGGCTACTAATAGACACATTTAGCAGCCACTCTAACCAGGGCCATTTCTTATCTATCTCACACCTATCACTAACCATCACTAATGATTTTACGAAGCCATTATAGAATGCCTCAGAGTCCAGCCTCTGTCATTGTTGCTGCTGTGGCCACTGGGTCATTGTGCTGGGACAATAAGGAGCGATGGGCCCCAGGACTGGGACAATAAGGAGCGATGGGCCTTAGGACTGGGACAACAAGGAGCGATGGGCCCCAGGACTGGGACAGTAAGGAGGAATGGGCCTCAGGACTGGGACAATAAGGAGCGATGGGCCCCAGGACTGGGACAATAAGGAGCGATGGGCCCCAGGACTGGGACAATAAGGAGCGATGGGCCTTAGGACTGGGACAACAAGGAGTGATGGGCCCCAGGACTGGGACAGTAAGGAGGAATGGGCCTCAGGACTGGGACAATAAGGAGCGATGGGCCCCAGGACTGGGACAATAAGGAGCGATGGGCCCCAGGACTGGGACAGCAAGGAGCAATGGGCCTTAGGACTGGGACAACAAGGAGCGATGGGCCCCAGGACTGGGACAACAAGGAGCGATGGGCCCCAGGACTGGGACAACAAGGAGCGATGGGCCCCAGGACTGGGACAACAAGGAGCGATGGGCCCCAGGACTGGGACAACAAGGAGCGATGGGCCTTAGGACTGGGACAACAAGGAGGAATGGGCCCCAGGACTGGGACAACAAGGATCGATGGGCCCCAGGACTGGGACAACAAGGAGCGATGGGCCTTAGGACTGGGACAACAAGGAGGAATGGGCCCCAGGACTGGGACAACAAGGAGCGATGGGCCCCAGGACTGGGACAACAAGGAGCGATGGGCCCCAGGACTGGGACAACAAGGAGCGATGGGCCCCAGGACTGGGACAATAAGGAGCGATGGCAGCCCCATCCTCAGACCCAGAATGTCAACTGAACTGACATCATACAGAACACTACAACTGAACTGACATCATACAGAACACTACAACTGAACTGACATTATACAGAACACTACAACTGAACTGACATCATACAGAACACTACAACTGAACTGACATCATACAGAACACTACAACTGAACTGACATCATACAGAACACTACAACTGAACTGACATCATACAGAACACTACAACTGAACAGACATCATACAGAACACTACAACTGAACTGACATCATACAGAACACTACAACTGAACAGACATTATACAGAACACTACAACTGAACAGCTTCTGAATATTTCACTTGAATTCAAATTAGGTATATAAATATTGCTCAATGAGACTGTGGTAACCTGTTAGTGAATGAGACTCTGTGGTAACCTGTTAGTGAATGAGACTCTGTGGTAACCTGTTAGTGAATGAGACTCTGTGGTAACCTGTTAGTGAATGAGACTCTGTGGTAACCTGTTAGTGAATGAGACTCTGTGGTAACCTGTTAGTGAATGAGACTCTGTGGTAACCTGTTAGTGAATGAGACTCTGTGGTAACCTGTTAGTGAATGAGACTCTGTGGTAACCTGTTAGTGAATGAGACTCTGTGGTAACCTGTTAGTGAATGAGACTCTGTGGTAACCTGTTAGTGAATGAGACTCTGTGGTAACCTGTTAGTGAATGAGACTCTGTGGTAACCTGTTAGTGGATGAGACTCTGTGGTAACCTGTTAGTGAATGAGACTCTCTGGTAACCTGTTAGTGAATGAGACTCTGTGGTAACCTGTTACTGAACTAGACTCTGTGGTAACCTGTTAGTGAATGAGACTCTGTGGTAACCTGTTAGTGAATGAGACTCTGGTAACCTGTTAGTGAATGAGACTCTGTGGTAACCTGTTAGTGAATGAGACTCTGTGGTAACCTGTTAGTGAATGAGACTCTGTGGTAACCTGTTAGTGAATGAGACTCTGTGGTAACCTGTTAGTGAATGAGACTCTGTGGTAACCTGTTAGTGAATGAGACTCTGGTAACCTGTTAGTGAATGAGACTCTGTGGTAACCTGTTAGTGAATGAGACTCTATGGTAACCTGTTAGTGAATGAGACTCTATGGTAACCTGTTAGTGAATGAGACTCTGTGGTAACCTGTTGGTGAATGAGACTCAGGTAACCTGTTAGTGAATGAGACTCTGTGGTAACCTGTTAGTGAATGAGACTCTGTGGTAACCTGTTAGTGAATGAGACTCTGTGGTAACCTGTTAGTGAATGAGACTCTGTGGTAACCTGTTAGTGAATGACACTCTGTGGTAACCTGTTAGTGAATGAGACTCTGTGGTAACCTGTTAGTGAATGAGACTCTGTGGTAACCTGTTAGTGAATGAGACTCTGTGGTAACCTGTTAGTGAACTAGACTCTGTTGTAACATGTCATCCTAGCCTCCTCCCAGGGTGTCTGGCCTTTTCCATAGAAACAGCTTTTAATGGAGGTGAGAATTGGAAAGGTTGGACTTCAGACCTGTGTTGACTCTTCCTGTGGAATCTGCATCCCACATGTCACCCTACTGCCTTCATAGTGCACTATATAGGGAATAGGTTTCTGGTCTAAAGTAGTGCACTATATAGAGAATAGGGCGCTGGTCTAAATTAGTGCACTATATAGGGAATAGGGCTCTGGTATAAAGTAGTGCACTATATATGGAATAGGGCGCTGGTCTAAATTAGTGCACTATATAGGGAATAGGGCTCTGGTCTAAAGTAGTGCACTATATAGGGAATAGTGCCCTGATCAACAGTAGTGTACTATATAGGGAATAGGGCCCTGATCAACAGTAGTGTACTATATAGGGAATAGGGCCCTGATCAACAGTAGTGTACTATATAGGGAATAGGGCCCTGATCAACAGTAGTGTACTATATAGGGAATAGGGCCCTGATCAACAGTAGTGTACTATATAGGGAATAGGGCCCTGATCAACAGTAGTGTACTATAATAGGGAATAGGGCCCTGGTCAACAGTAGTGTACTATATAGGGAATAGGGTCCTGATCAACAGTAGTGCACTATATAGGGAATAGGGTTCTATAGGGCCCTGGTCTAATGTAGTGCACTATATAGGGAATAGGATGCCATTTGGGACACAACCCATCCATAAAGTGTCCCTGCCTCATGTAGGGTTCAGTGTCTCTGTAGTGAAAGGACAGATGCAGCTCTCGGGCGATAAGAGCTCAATGCTGAAGGCTCTGTCCTTTTCTAACCAGGATTAGAATGAAAGGCCATTTCCTCCCTTCTTCACATTCCCCCGTTTGCTTACATGATAGCCACACTTCACTTCCTTAATAAACAAATTAGGCACATTTGAGCAGTCTTGATATAACATTTTGAACAGAAATGCAATGGTTCATTGGATCAGTCTAAAACTTTGCACATACCACTGCTGCCATCTAGTGGCCAAAATCTAAATTGCACCTTGGCTGGAATAATATATTATGGCATTTCTCTTGCATGTCAAAGATGATATATGTACTATATACCCTGGTATATGTACTATATGCCCTGATATATGTACTATATACCATGATGTATGTATATTATACCCTGATGTTTGTATATTATACCCTGATATATGTACATTATACCCTGATATATGAACATTATACCCTGACATATGTATATTATACCCTGATATATGTACAATATACCCTGATCTATGTACATTATACCCTGATCTATGTATAGTATACCCTGATATATGTACTTTATAACCTGATATATGTACTATATACCATGATGTATGTAAATTATATCCTGATATATGTATATTATACCCTGATATATGTACTATATACCCTGATATATGTATATTATACCCTGATATATGTATATTATACCCTGATATATGTATATTATACCCTGATATATGTACTATATACACTGATATATGTATATTATACCCTGATGTATGTGTATTATACTCGGATATGTGCAATTCCTTCAGAAAGTACACAGACCCCTTGACTTATTCCACATTTTGTTTACGTTACAGCCTCGTTCTAATATAGATTTTTAAAAGTTGTTCTCAATCTACACGCAAAACCCCCATCATCACAAAGCAAAAACAGGTTTTTAGAAATTGTAGCAAATTTATTATTATTATTATTTATTTTTTTACATTTAATAAGTGTTCAGACCCTTTACTCAGTACTTTGTTGAAGCACCTTTGGCAGCGATTACAGCATCGAGTCTTCTTGGGTATGACGCTACAAGCTTGGCACACCTGTATTTGGGGAGTTTCTCCCATTCTTCTCTGCAGATCCTCTCAAGCTATATATTCTTCTTTGAGATCCTCTCAACCCAGGTTGGATGGGGAGCGTCGCTGCACAGCTATTTTCAAGACTCTTCAGAGACGTTCGATCGGGTTCAAGTCCGGGCTCTGGCTGGACCACTCAAGGACATTCAGAGTGTTGTTCTGAAGCCACTCCTGCATTGTCTTGTCTGTGTGCTTAGGGTCGTTGTCCTGCTGGAAGGTGAATCTCGCCCCAGTCTGAGGTCTTGAGCGCTCTGGAGCAGGTTTTCATCAAGGATCTCTCTGTACTTTTCTTCGTTCATCTTTCCCTCGATCCTCACTAGTCTCCCAGTTCCTGCCACTGAAAAACATCCCAACAGCATGATGCTGCCACCACCATGCTTCACCGTAGGGATGGTGCCAGGTTTCCTCCAGACGTGACGCTCGGCATTCAGGCCAAAGAGTTCAATTTTAGTTTCATCAGAACAGAGAATCTTGTTTCTCATAGTCTGAGAGTCCTTTAGGTGCCTTTTGGCAAACTCCAAGTGGGCTGTCATGTGTCTTTTACTTAGGAGGCCCGATTGGTGGAGTGCTGCAGAGATGCTTGTCCTTCTGGAAGGTTCTCCCATCTCCACAGAGGAACTCTGGAGCTCTGTCAGAGTGACCATCTGGTTCTTGGTCACCTCCCTGACCAAGGCCCTTCTCTCCCGATTACTCAGTTTGGCCGAGCGGCCAGCTCTAGGAAGAGTCTTGGTGGTTCCAAACTTCTTCCATTTAAGAATGATGGAGGCCACTGTGTTCTTGGGGACCTTCAATACTGCAGAAATGTTTTGGTACCCTTCCCAGATCTGTGCCTCGACACAATCCTGTCTTGGAGCTCTACGGATATTTCCTTCGACCTCATGGTTTGGTTTTTGCTCTGACATGCACTGTCAACTGTGGGACCTTATATAGACAGGTGTGTGCCTTTCCAAATCATGTCCAATCAATTTAATTTACCACAGGTGGACTCTAATCAAGTTGTAGAAACATCTCAAGGATGATCAATGGAAACAGGATTCAACTGAGCTCAATTTAGAGTCTCATAGCAAAGGATCTGAATACTTAAGTAAATAAGGTATTTCTGTTTTTTATGAACACACACCTAATTGAAAGACACCTGTCCTGTGTAAAATGTGGAGGTGGCAGGTAGGAGGTTGAGCAGGTGACGTGATTTTACACTAACCCATTGAAAGTGACAGAATACTGTCTTCTCTTGAAATGATCTCTCTCTCTCTATCTCTCTCTCTCTATCTCTCTCTCTCTCTCTCTCTCTCTCTCTCTCTCTCTCTCTCTCTCTCTCTCTCTCTCTCTCTCTCTCTCTCTCTCTCTCTCTCTCTCTCTCTCTCTCTCTCTTGAAAGAAGAGAAGACATGCAGTCATATTCTGACCCTGCTCATTTTGGTTCTGCAAAGATTTAATAGACGCATTTCAAGTTACACCGTGAATTATCTGAATGAACACTGTTTTTTCCATACACCCCAGTCAGTGTCCATAGCTAGTCTGTAGTCCAAAGCTAGTCCGTAGTCCATAGCTAGTCCGTAGTCCATAGCTAGTCCGTAGCCCATAGCTAGTCCGTAGTCCATAGCTAGTCCGTAGTCCATAGCTAGTCCGTAGCCCATAGCTAGTCCGTAGCCCATAGCTAGTCCGTAGTCCATAGCTAGTCCGTAGTCCATAGCTAGTCCGTAGTCCATAGCTAGTCCGTAGTCCATAGCTAGTCCGTAGTCCATAGCTAGTCCGTAGTCCATAGCTAGTCCGTAGCCCATAGCTAGTCCGTAGTCCATAGCTAGTCCGTAGTCCATAGCTAGTCTGTAGTCCATAGCTAGTCCGTAGTCCATAGCTAGTCCGTAGTCCATAGCTAGTCCGTAGTCCATAGCTAGTCCGTAGCCCATAGCTAGTCCGTAGTCCATAGCTAGTCCGTAGTCCATAGCTAGTCCGTAGTCCATAGCTAGTCCGTAGTCCATAGCTAGTCCGTAGCCCATAGCTAGTCCGTAGCCCATAGCTAGTCCGTAGCCCATAGCTAGTCCGTAGCCCATAGCTAGTCCGTAGTCCATAGCTAGTCCGTAGCCCATAGCTAGTCCGTAGTCCATAGCTAGTCCGTAGTCCATAGCTAATCTGTAGTCCATAGCTAGTCCGTAGTCCATAGCTAGTCCGTAGTCCATAGCTACTCCGTAGCCCATAGCTAGTCCGTAGCCCATAGCTAGTCCGTAGCCCATAGCTAGTCCGTAGCCCATAGCTAGTCCGTAGTCCATAGCTAGTCCGTAGTCCATAGCTAGTCCGTAGTCCATAGCTAGTCTGTAGTCCATAGCTAGTCCGTAGTCCATAGCTAGTCTGTAGTCCATAGCTAGTCTGTAGTCCATAGCTAGTCCGTAGCCCATAGCTAGTCCGTAGTCCATAGCTAGTCCGTAGTCCATAGCTAGTCCGTAGTCCATAGCTAGTCCGTAGTCCACGTGCCCACATAAACTGCTGCATCCCGGCTGACAGACCATTGAGCCACTTGGAAAACTCTGACCGCTGGGAAGATCAAACGCCCCCGTCTCCATGGTGAAACACCAAACAATGATTGACATGCAGCCTTTTTACGTGGACCGGACTGTAGAGAGAATGACAGGTGACGACTAGGAAGTCTGTCGTCAACGCAGACAAGACAACTGCCCTCATAAAAGTTCTGACAACAGAGGCCATTAGGAAAGAGACAATGACTAATTAGTATTTAGGAGGAAGATGGTGGTCACTGGTTATGACATCAAACAGGACCACACAGGTTAAAGTGGCTAAGCTAAAGCTATTAGACACCTGGCGGTCTAACAGGAGAGGACAAGGAAAAGTCAAGGGAGCATGTCCATAGAGACGTTCTCAATGGCATTTACTTGATTCCTCACATCCTCTCTGCTAGCCTCCTCAAAACCCATTGGATGTGAAGGTCAACCTGATGTGCACACACAGCAGTAATTAAAAGGATAATTTAGTTGCTACCGGCGGCCGGCAGTACCCCGGTCGGCTGATGCAATGTTAGCGAGGTTAAACCTAGTTATCATTACTCAGTTCTGGTACCCTGTGTATATAACCTAGTTATCATTACTCAGTACCCTGTGTATATAACCTAGTTATCATTACTCAGTACTGGTACCCTGTGTATATAACCTAGTTATCATTACTCAGTACTGGTACCCTGTGTATATAACCTAGTTATCATTACTCAGTACTGGTACCCTGTGTATATAACCTAGTTATCATTACTCAGTACTGGTACCCTGTGTATATAACCTGGTTATCATTACTCAGTACTGGTACCCTGTGTATATAACCTGGTTATCATTACTCAGTACTGGTACCCTGTGTATATAACCTGGTTATCATTACTCAGTACTGGTACCCTGTGTATATAACCTAGTTATCATTACTCAGTACTGGTACCCTGTGTATATAACCTAGTTATCATGACTCAGTACCCTGTGTATATAGCCTAGTTATCATTACTCAGTACTGGTACCCTGTGTATATAGCCTAGTTATCATTACTCAGTACTGGTACCCTGTGTATATAACCTAGTTATCATTACTCAGTACTGGTACCCTGTGTATATAGCCTAGTTATCATTACTCAGTACTGGTACCCTGTGTATATAGCCTAGTTATCATTACTCAGTACTGGTACCCTGTGTATATAACCTAGTTATCATTACTCAGTACTGGTGCCCTGTGTATATAACCTAGTTATCATTACTCAGTACTGGTACCCTGTGTATATAGCCTAGTTATCATTACTCAGTACTGGTACCCTGTGTATATAACCTAGTTATCATTACTCAGTACTGGTGCCCTGTGTATATAACCTAGTTGTCATTACTCAGTACTAGTACCCTGTGTATATAACCTAGTTATCATTACTCAGTACTGGTGCCCTGTGTATATAACCTAGTTATCATTACTCAGTACTGGTACCCTGTGTATATAACCTAGTTATCATTACTCAGTACTGGTACCCTGTGTATATAACCTAGTTATCATTACTCAGTACTGGTACCCTGTGTATATAGCCTAGTTATCATTACTCAGTACTGGTACCCTGTGTATATAACCTAGTTATCATTACTCAGTACTGGTGCCCTGTGTATATAACCTAGTTATCATTACTCAGTACTGGTACCCTGTGTATATAACCTAGTTATCATTACTCAGTACTGGTACCCTGTGTATATAACCTAGTTATCATTACTCAGTACTGGTACCCTGTGTATATAACCTAGTTATCATTACTCAGTACTGGTACCCTGTGTATATAACCTAGTTATCATTACTCAGTACTGGTACCCTGTGTATATAACCTAGTTATCATTACTCATTACTGGTACCCTGTGTATATAACCTAGTTATCATTACTCAGTACTGGTACCCTGTGTATATAACCTAGTTATCATTACTCAGTACTGGTACCCTGTGTATATAACCTAGTTATCATTACTCAGTACTGGTACCCTGTGTATATAACCTAGTTATCATTACTCAGTACTGGTACCCTGTGTATATAACCTAGTTATCATTACTCAGTACTGGTACCCTGTGTATATAACCTAGTTATCATTACTCATTGACTCAGTACTGGTACCCTGTGTATATAACCTGGTTATCATTACTCAGTACTGGTACCCTGTGTATATAACCTGGTTATCATTACTCAGTACTGGTACCCTGTGTATATAACCTAGTTATCATTACTCAGTACTGGTACCCTGTGTATATAACCTAGTTATCATTACTCATTGACTCAGTTCTGGTACCCTGTGTATATAACCTAGTTATCATTACTCAGTACTGGTACCCTGTGTATATAACCTAGTTATCATTACTCAGTACTGGTACCCTGTGTATATAACCTGGTTATCATTACTCAGTACTGGTACCCTGTGTATATAACCTAGTTATCATTACTCAGTACTGGTACCCTGTGTATATAACCTAGTTATCATTACTCATTGACTCAGTTCTGGTACCCTGTGTATATAACCTAGTTAGCATTACTCATTGACTCAGTACTGGTACCCTGTGTATATAACCTAGTTATCATTACTCATTGACTCAGTTCTGGTACCCTGTGTATATAACCTAGTTATCATTACTCAGTACTGGTACCCTGTGTATATAACCTGGTTATCATTACTCAGTACTGGTACCCTGTGTATATAACCTGGTTATCATTACTCAGTACTGGTACCCTGTGTATATAACCTGGTTATCATTACTCAGTACTGGTGCCCTGTGTATATAACCTAGTTATCATTACTCAGTACTGGTACCCTGTGTATATAACCTGGTTATCATTACTCAGTACTGGTACCCTGTGTATATAACCTGGTTATCATTACTCAGTACTGGTACCCTGTGTATATAACCTAGTTATCATTACTCATTGACTCAGTTCTGGTACCCTGTGTATATAACCTGGTTATCATTACTCAGTACTGGTACCCTGTGTATATAACCTGGTTATCATTACTCAGTACTGGTACCCTGTGTATTTAACCTAGTTATCATTACTCAGTACTGGTACCCTGTGTATATAACCTAGTTATCATTACTCAGTACTGGTACCCTGTGTATTTAACCTAGTTATCATTACTCAGTACTGGTACCCTGTGTATATAACCTAGTTATCATTACTCAGTACTGGTACCCTGTGTATATAACCTAGTTATCATTACTCAGTACTGGTGCCCTGTGTATATAACCTAGTTATCATTACTCAGTACTGGTACCCTGTGTATATAACCTAGTTATCATTACTCAGTACTGGTACCCTGTGTATATAACCTAGTTATCATTACTCAGTACTGGTACCCTGTGTATATAACCTAGTTATCATTACTCAGTACTGGTACCCTGTGTATATAACCTAGTTATCATTACTCAGTACTGGTACCCTGTGTATATAACCTAGTTATCATTACTCATTACTGGTACCCTGTGTATATAACCTAGTTATCATTACTCAGTACTGGTACCCTGTGTATATAACCTAGTTATCATTACTCAGTACTGGTACCCTGTGTATATAACCTAGTTATCATTACTCAGTACTGGTACCCTGTGTATATAACCTAGTTATCATTACTCAGTACTGGTACCCTGTGTATATAACCTAGTTATCATTACTCAGTACTGGTACCCTGTGTATATAACCTAGTTATCATTACTCAGTACTGGTACCCTGTGTATATAACCTAGTTATCATTACTCATTACTGGTACCCTGTGTATATAACCTAGTTATCATTACTCAGTACTGGTACCCTGTGTATATAGCCTAGTTATCATTACTCAGTACTGGTACCCTGTGTATATAACCTAGTTATCATTACTCAGTACTGGTACCCTGTGTATATAACCTAGTTATCATTACTCAGTACTGGTACCCTGTGTATATAACCTAGTTATCATTACTCAGTACTGGTACCCTGTGTATATAACCTAGTTATCATTACTCAGTACTGGTACCCTGTGTATATAACCTGGTTATCATTACTCAGTACTGGTACCCTGTGTATATAACCTAGTTATCATTACTCAGTACTGGTACCCTGTGTATATAACCTAGTTATCATTACTCAGTACTGGTACCCTGTGTATATAACCTAGTTATCATTACTCAGTACTGGTACCCTGTGTATCATAGCCTAGTTATCTATGTACTCAGGTACAGTCCCTGCTGTATTTCTCCTGTCTCATCATTCCTCAGGATGTCTCCTGACTCTATCAGTCTCTGCAGTCGTCGCAGGAATGAATGGTGTCATCGATGGCTTTGTCCAAACGGTCTATGGACTCAAGGCAACAGTCTCCTGTCTCTATCAGTCTTCTGGTGACATCTAGTGGCCATTGTTTTATTTTTTTATTTCACCTCTATTTAACCAGGTAGGCCAGTTGAGAACAAGTTCTCATTTACAACTGCGACCTGGCCAAGATAAAGCAAAGCAGTTCGACAAAAACCACACAGTTACACATGGAATAAACAATAAACAATAAACCTTCTCCCATGGTGGGAGAAGACTGTGAAAGTCACTACGGTAGCTTCCTCTCCTTGTCCCCTTGTATACTTTCCTCAATTCATACTCAAACAGCTAGGCATCCATCACATTTCTTTCACCTAGTCTGTTTTTCTTTTTCAAATTAGTAAATAGGGTTTTCAGTACATTTTATTTAAATCCATTCCTTTAAATTTGGTGTACCTTTTAATTTTAATTTCAAAATATAATAAAATGTTATTCTCATGCTTTGTAATAAAAAAAAATAAAAAACAGGTGTAGACTAACAGTGAAATACTGACTTATGGGTCCTCGCCAACAACGCAAAGAGAAATAACAGAGAAACAATAACACATAATAATAAATATACAATGAGTATTGATAACTAGGTTATATACACAGGGTACCAGTACTGAGTAATGATAACTAGGTTATATACACAGGGTACCAGTACTGAGTATTGATAACTAGGTTATATACACAGGGTACCAGTACTGAGTAATGATAACTAGGTTATATACACAGGGTACCAGTACTGAGTAATGATAACTAGGCTTTATACACAGGGTACCAGTACTGAGTAATGATAACTAGGTTAAATACACAGGGTACCAGTACTGAGTAATGATAACTAGGTTATATACACAGGATACCAGTACTGAGTCAATGAGTAATGATAACTAGGCTATATACAAAGGGTACCAGTACTGAGTCGATTTGCAGGGGTACGAGGTCATTGAGGTAAATATGTACATATAACTAGGAATAAAGGGATTAGTCAACAGGATAGATAATTAACAGTAGTAGCAGTGTGTGATTATTCAAGTAAGTTACTTCAAAAAGGGCCATTGCAGTCCGGGTAGCTATTTGGTTAACGATTTAACTAAATACTATAAAGGCACAGGGCGAGACCCAAATGCAGAAGCAGGAGGCAGATGGTAGAGCTCCGATACTTATTAGAACAAACGGAGTAGGCAAAGGCAGGTCGGGGACAGGCGAGAGTTCATAAACCAGGTCAGAGTCCAAAACAGTACCAGACGATAGGCAGTCTTGAGGTCAGGCCAGGCAGGGGTCAGAAACCAGATCTGAGTCCAAAAGGGTACAAGGGGATAGGCAGTCTCGAGGTCAGAACATGCAGAGTGGTCAGGCAGGCGGGTTCGGTGTCAGGACAGGCAGAGGGGTCAGGCAGGCGGGTTCGGTGTCAGGACAGGCAGAGGGGTCAGGCAGGCGGGTTCGGTGTCAGGTCAGGCAGGCGGGTTCGGTGTCAGGACAGGCAGAGGGGTCAGGCAGGCGGGTTCGGTGTCAGGACAGGCAGAGTGGTCAGGCAGGCGGGTTCGGTGTCAGGACAGGCAGAGGGGTCAGGCAGGCGGGTTCGGTGCCAGGACAGGCAGAGGGGTCAGGCAGGCGGGTTCGGTGTCAGGACAGGCAGAGGGGTCGGGCAGGCGGGTTCGGTGTCAGGACAGGCAGAGGGGTCAGGCAGGCGGGTTCGGTGTCAGGACAGGCAGAGTGGTCAGGCAGGCGGGTTCGGTGTCAGGTCAGGCAGGCGGGTTCGGTGTCAGGACAGGCAGAGTGGTCAGGCAGGCGGGTTCGGTGTCAGGACAGGCAGAGAGGTCAGGCAGGCGGGTTCGGTGTCAGGACAGGCAGAGTGGTCAGGCAGGCGGGTTCGGTGTCAGGACAGGCAGAGGGGTCAGGCAGGCGGGTTCGGTGTCAGGACAGGCAGAGGGGTCAGGCAGGCGGGTTCGGTGTCAGGACAGGCAGAGGGGTCAGGCAGGCGGGTTCGGTGTCAGGACAGGCAGAGGGGTCAGGCAGGCGGGTTCGGTGTCAGGACAGGCAAGGGTCGAAACCAGAAGGACTAGAAACAAAAAGAGACTGGGGGAAAAAGACAGGAGGAAGGAAAACCGCTGGCTGACTTGGCAAACAAGACGAACTGGCACAGAAAGACAGGAAACACTGTGATATATACACCGGGGTTAATAAGCGACACCTGGAAAGGGTTGGAGACAATCACAAGGACAGGTGAACCAGAACAAGGAGTGACAACTACAGATGTAGGACCTTAATTTGAGCCAGTTTGCTACAGCAGGAAAATAATCCTGCAGAAACAGGAAATGTGAATTATTATGTGGATTATAATTAATGGACATTTTTGTAATGTCATTTTCCAGTAGTCCACGATCAGCTCCTTTGTCTTGCTGACATTGAGGGAGAGGTTGTTGTCCTGGTACCACACTGCCAGGTCTCTGACCTCCTCCCTGTACTCTGTCTCATCGTTGAGGGAGAGGTTGTTGTCCTGGCACCACACTGCCAGGTCTCTGTCCTCCTCCCTATAGGCTGTCTCATCGTTGGGGGAGAGGTTGTTGTCCTGGCACCACACTGCCAGGTCTCTGACCTCCTCCCTGTACTCTGTCTCATCGTTGCTTGGTGATCAGCTTTACCACCGTTGTGTCTAACTTAATAACTTAATAACTTAATAACTTAATAATGGTGTTGGAGTCGTGTGCGGCCATTTAGTTGTGAGTGAACAGGGGACTGAGCACGCACCCCTGGGGGGTCCACGTGTTGAGGATCAGCGTGGCAGATGTGTTGTTGCCTACCCTTACCACCTGGGGGCGGCCCATCAGGAAGTCCAGGATCCAGTTGCAGAGGGAGGTGTTTAATCCCAGGATCCTTAGCTTAGTGTTGGCTTTGAGGGTACTATGGTGTTGAACACTGATCCGTAGTCAATTAACAGCATTCTCACATAGCTGTTCTTCTTGTCCAGGTGTGGGAGGGCAGTGTGAGTAGAGATTGCGTCATCTGTGGATCTGTTGGGGCGGTATGTGAATTGGACTGGATGTCTGGGATGATGGTGTTGTTGTGAACCATGACCTGCCTTTCAAAGCCCTTCATGGCTACAGATGTGAGTGCTACCGGCGATAGTCATTTAGGCAGGTTACCTTGGTTTAAAAAAAATACTCTGCTCTTGTATATTATTTAGGAAAGTGCTCATGAATAAATGTAATAAAAACGTTTTTGGAGAGCCTTTACACACTAAATATATTGGTGAATTTAAAAAATACAGTTGGTTTGATTCATCCTGAAAGTTGCCGTATTTAATTGTTTAATCCTTGACATATTGGAAGGTGAGAAAAGTGTCCGGTGTTCCTATACGTCAACCCTTATAATCCTCACTGGTCGTGGTGTGATGCCAACGGTGGGGTGGTGAACCGTGCCCCAGGTTTAGGGTTTGTGGCCGTAACGATTCAAAACGTCGACATGTCCCAAATGATTGCAGAAATGAAGAGGAGCCAGTCCAGAAGAGAAACCCGAGTGCCTCGCCTCAGGCTGATGGATCAGCTGAGATGTCATCAATTAGAGGCCGGTATCAACCAACCTTTTTGTTCTTCATATAACTCCCCCCGAGAGCTCTACTTGCTCAGTCGTCCAGGGAAGATGTTCCGTAGTGTCATGTTCTGACCATAGTGCTTGTGTGTTTTGCTTGTTTTAGTGTTGGTCAGGACGTGAGCTGGGTGGGCATTCTATGTTGTGTGTCTAGTTTGTTTGTTTCTATGTTTGGCCTAATATGGTTCTCAATCAGAGGCAGGTGTTTTGTGTTGTCTCTGATTGGGAATCATATTTAGGTGGCTTGTTTTGTGTTGAGGTTTGTGGGTGGTTGTTTCCTGTCTCTGTGTTTTCTCTGCACCAGCTAGGACTGTATCGGTTTGCCACATTTTGTTATTTTTGTATTGTTGTAAGTGTTCACAGTTCGTATTATTAAATATGTTGAGCACCAACTACGCTGCGTCTTGGTCCGATCCCTGCTACACCTTCAGATGAAGAGGAGGAGGGCTGCCGTTACACGTAGTGTCACACCCTGGCCATAGAGAGGCTTTTATTCTCTATTCTGGTTAGGCCAGGGTGTGACTAGGGTGGGCATTCTAGTTTCTTTATTTCTATGTTTTCTATTTCTATGTGTGGCCGGGTGTGGTTCCCAATCAGAGGCAGCTGTCTATCGTTGTCTCTGATTGGGAATCATACTTAGGCAGTCCTTTTTTCCCATCTTTCATTTGTGGGTTCTTATTTTTTTTTTGCATTGGTTGTTATTTTGCCCTGCAGAACGTCACGTTCGTATTTTGTTTTGTCGTTGTCTGTGATCTGTGATCTTTAAATAATAAATAGAATGAGCACGTACCAGGCTGCTCTTTGGTCCACTTCTTCCCATGACGATCGTGACACGTACAGAAAGGTCATATGTTCATCAATAAATATTCCCAAATATTTATAATTGCTAGTAAACTCTAGAATGTCTTCACCGAAACAAAACACTTCTATTAGTAGCTGGTTTTGTAAAATGCATTATCTGTGTTTTAGTCTGGGTGATCTTGAGTCTCCATCTTTTACACCAAGTCATTATCTGTGTTTTAGTCTGGTTGATCATGAGTCTCCATCTTTTACACCAAGTCATTATCTGTGTATTAGTCTGGTTAATTATGAGTCTCCATCTTTTACACCAAGTCATTATCTGTGTTTTAGTCTGGTTGATCATGAGTCTTCATCTTTTACACCAAGTCATTATCTGTGTTTTAGTCTGGTTGATCATGAGTCTCCATCTTTTACACCAAGTCATTATCTGTGTTTTAGTCTGGTTGATCATGAGTCTCCATCTTTTACACCAAGTCATTATCTGTGTTTTAGTCTGGTTGATCATGAGTCTCCATCTTTTACACCAAGTCATTATCTGTGTTTTAGTCTAGTTGATCATGAGTTCCATTTGACATCAGGTTCCATTTGACATCAGGTTCCATATGACATCAGGTTCCATATGACATCAGGTTCCATATGACATCAGGTTCCATATGACATCAGGTTCCATTTGACATCAGGTTCCATTTGACATCAGGTTCCATTTGACATCAGGTTCCATTTGACATCAGGTTCCATTTGACATCAGGTTCCATTTGACATCAGGTTCCATATTATCATTGTGGATGCACCTCATGTTTTCCACGGGGAAAAACTGTAAGACTAGGTCATGTATGGCAGGGTGACTGATACACAGGGTTGATCTTTTGATTTAAAAAATAATATATAACAACATTTATTTGGTGCACTCCTTTGAACTGCATCAAAATGGTCAAACTGGTGGGTGTTAATCCTCACCTTTTACACCATATACATCTTGTCAATAAACTATCATCTTTGATGATGGTATGCACCTTTTCAGGTTATTTACGAACTGTAGAAGTAGAAGAAGAAATTGATTATTTTGACCTCCCATGCTGTAGCAGAAGCTCAGGCGATGAGCTCTCTAGTACATCTATGTGCCATACTCGTCCAGCAGCGCCTCACTGTGGACAACATGAGGAGGTACATCTAAATGCTATTTATTAATGGCCAGTTGGTAGCGCCAAACAACAGTGACATTGACCAAGATAATACATTATTAATGCAAAGTGTGCACTGTCAGCACTCACCCAGGTCATGAAGGACCTAAAGCAAAGTTCACTTTTGGCTTCGTTAGTCTATCAATGTTCTATTTTAAATGATAAATGACATAAGCAATTTAATTATTTCACAGAATTACATTGTTTACTTGAAGAACCTAATTTGCTACTTTCAGTAAGTAAATACAAAAATGAAGAAACACTCAAATTCAGTAGAGACAGAGGAGAGGATCCTATGCTCTCCCCACTACAGAGACAGTAATGTAATCCAAGATGGCGTAGCAGTCAGATGTCCTTTGTCCTCGTCCTGTCCCGTGTATATATTTTTTATATATTTTTCTTCGCATTTCTTTTTATATATATATTTTTTCTTCTTAAAAACTCAACTTCAAAATACTCTCCTGCAACCTACCTCACCAAATGTGGTGCGGATGTGTTTTTTTTCTCCTCAAAGGTATTATTCACCTCGTATCCGAAATCTACAACAGAAGCTAGCCAGAAGTTAGCCAGCTCACAAGCTAACGTGAGTAGTTCAGCTAACCACAGCTAGCGCTTATCAGCTATCCTTTAGCTCGGAAAACTATTGCCAGTTTTGTACAACGCGACTCAGACCAGAGCATACCAGACCTATTTTCTCTCCATATCCCCGGATTTTTACCGCAAGCTCTGGACATTTACACCTGGATCTTGCAGCTAACTAGCTGCTATCCGAGTGACTATTGGCTAACATCAATTCCGGAGCAAACACCAATTATCCCGGAGCTAGCCAGCTGAAGAGTTCCATCAGCCACTCCTGGGCTACAATCACCTATCCGGACCCGTTTTACTGCCGATGCGGAGCCCCACCGGGCTTTCACGACTGGGATACCGACGTTATCTGCCCGAGGGAGTTATTCAACTGGCCCCTCCATCGCGACGTAACCTGAACGCCCATATGCTAACTGCGGCCCGCTAATCGTTAGCTGTCTTGAGCATATCGGCTGCTATCTGAACAGGTCTATCGAACAATCTTACGCCGCGGGCTAGCTTAGTGGAGGCCTCACTGCTCCATCTACGGCTGCCCCCTGGACACTATGATCACTTGGCTACATAGCTGATGCTTGCTTGACTGTCCATTAATTCACGGTACTCCATTCCGTTTATTTGTGTTTTATCTGTCGGCTCTGTGCTTTAACTCAGGATCTGTGTGTAGTTAATCCGACCCTCTCTGCCTAGCCGTCGCCATTTTTACCTGCTGCTGCTGTGTTAACTGACTAGCTGCTGTTATCTCACCTGTTGTTTTAGCTAGCTCTCCCAATCAAGACCTGCAATCACTTTATGCCTTATTGTATGTCTCCCTCAAATATCAATATGCCTTCCATACTGTTGTTCAGGCTAGTTATCATTGTTTTGGTTTGCAATGGACCCCGTAGTTCCACTCTCCGTACCTCCGATACCTCCTTTGTCCCACCCCCCACACATGCGGTGACCTCACCCATTGAGACCAGCATGTCCAGAGATACAACCTCTCTTATCATCACCCAGTGCCTGGGCTTGCCTCCGCTGTACCCACGCCCCACCATACCCCTGTCTGCACATTATGCCCAGAATCTATTCTACCACGCCCATAAATCTGCTCCTTTTATTCTTTGTCCCCAACGCTCTAGGCGACCAGTTTTGATAGCCTTTAGCCGCACCCTCATCCTACTACTCCTCTGTTCCTCGGGTGATGTGGAGGTAAACCCAGGCCCTGCATGTCCCCAGTCACCCTCATTTGTTGACTTCTGTGATCGAAAAAGCCTTGGCCTCATGCATGTCAACATCAGAAGCCTCCTCCCTAAGTTTGCCTTACTCACCGCTTTAGCACACTCTGCCAACCCTGATGTCCTTGCCGTGTCCGAATCCTGGCTTAGGAAGGCCACCAAAAATTCTGAGATTTCCATACCCAACTATAACACTTTCCGTCAAGATAGAACTGCCAAAGGGGGAGGAGTTGCAATCTACTGCAGAGATAGCCTGCAAAGTTCTGTCATACTTTCCAGGTCTATGCCCAAACAGTTCGAACTTCTAATTTTAAAAATTAATCTCTCCAGAAATAAGTCTCTCACTGTTGCCGCCTGCTACCGACCCCCCTCAGCTCCCAGCTGTGCCCTGGACACCATCTGTGAATTGATCGCTCCCCATCTAGCTTCAGAGTTTGTTCTGTTAGGTGACCTAAACTGGGATATGCTTAACACCCCGGCAGTCCTACAATCCAAGCTTGATGCCCTCAATCTCACACAAATCATCAAGGAACCCACCAGGTACAACCCTAAATCCATAAACATGGGCACCCTAATAGACATTATCCTGACCAACCTGCCCTCCAAATACACCTCTGCTGTCTTCAATCAAGATCTCAGTGATCACTGCCTCATTGCCTGTATCCGCCACGGGTCCGCGGTCAAACGACCACCCCTCATCACTGTCAAACGCTCCCTAAAACACTTCTGCGAGCAGGCCTTTCTAATCGACCTGGCCCGGGTACCCTGGAAGGATATTGACCTCATCCCGTCAGTTGAGGATGCCTGGTCATTCTTTAAATGTTACTTCCTCACCATATTAGACAAGCATGCTCCGTTCAAAAAATGCAGAACCAAGAACAGATATAGCCCTTGGTTCACTCCAGACCTGACTGCCCTCGACCAGCACAAAAACATCCTGTGGCGAACTGCAATAGCATCGAAGAGCCCCCGCGATATGCAACTGTTCAGGGAAGTCAGGAACCAATACACGCAGTCAGTCAGGAAAGCAAAGGCCAGCTTTTTCAAGCAGAAATTTGCATCCTGTAGCTCTAACTCCAAAAAGTTCTGGGATACTGTAAAGTCCATGGAGAACAAGAGCACCTCCTCCCAGCTGCCCACTGCACTGAGGCTAGGTAACACGGTCACCACCGATAAATCCGTGATAATCGAAGACTTCAACAAGCATTTCTCAATGGCTGGCCATGCCTTCCTCCTGGCGACTCCAACCTTGGCCAACAGCCCCGCCCCCTCCGCTGCTACTCGCCCAAGCCTCCCCAGCTTCTCCTTTACCCAAATCCAGATAGCAGATGTTCTGAAAGAGCTGGAAAACCTGGACCCATACAAATCAGCTGGGCTTGACAATCTGGACCCCCTATTTCTGAAACTGTCCGCCGCCATTGTCGCACCCCCTATCACCAGCCTGTTCAACCTCTCCTTCGTATCATCTGAGATCCCCAAGGATTGGAAAGCTGCCGCGGTCATCCCCCTCTTCAAAGGGGGAGACACCCTGGACCCAAACTGTTACAGACCTATATCCATCCTGCCCTGCCTATCTAAGGTCTTCGAAAGCCAAGTCAACAAACAGATCACTGACCATCTCGAATCCCACCGTACCTTCTCCGCTGTGCAATCCGGTTTCCGAGCCGGTCATGGGTGCACCTCAGCCACGCTCAAGGTACTAAACGATATCATAACCGCCATCGATAAAAGACATTACTGTGCAGCCGTCTTCATCGACCTGGCCAAGGCTTTCGACTCTGTCAATCACCATATTCTTATCGGCAGACTCAGTAGCCTCGGTTTTTCTAATGACTGCCTTGCCTGGTTCACCAACTACTTTGCAGACAGAGTTCAGTGTGTCAAATCGGAGGGCATGTTGTCCGGTCCTCTGGCAGTCTCTATGGGGGTACCACAGGGTTCAATTCTCGGGCCGACTCTTTTCTCTGTATACATCAATGATGTTGCTCTTGCTGCGGGCGATTCCCTGATCCACCTCTACGCAGACGACACCATTCTATATACTTCCGGCCCTTCCTTGGACACTGTACTATCTAACCTCCAAACGAGCTTCAATGCCATACAACACTCCTTCCGTGGCCTCCAACTGCTCTTAAACGCTAGTAAAACCAAATGCATGCTTTTCAACCGTTCGCTGCCTGCACCCGCACGCCCGACTAGCATCACCACCCTGGACGGTTCCGACCTAGAATATGTGGACATCTATAAGTACCTAGGTGTCTGGCTAGACTGCAAACTCTCCTTCCAGACTCATATCAAACATCTCCAATCCAAAATCAAAGCAAGACTCGGCTTTCTATTCCGCAACAAAGCCTCCTTCACTCACGCCGCCAAACTTACCCTAGTAAAACTGACTATCCTACCGATCCTCGACTTCGGCGATGTCATCTACAAAATAACTTCCAATACTCTACTCAGCAAACTGGATGCAGTTTATCACAGTGCCATTCGTTTTGTTACTAAAGCACCTTATACGACCCACCACTGCGACCTGTATGCCCTAGTCGGCTGGCCCTCGCTACATGTTCGTCGTCAGACCCACTGGCTCCAGGTCATCTACAAGGCTATGCTAGGTAAAGTGCCGCCTTATCTCAGTTCACTGGTCACGATGGCTACACCCACCCGCAACACGCGCTCCAGCAGGTGTATCTCACTGATCATCCCTAAAGCCAAAACCTAATTTGGACGCCTTTCCTTCCAGTTCTCTGCTGCCTGCGACTGGAACGAATTGCAAAAATCTCTGAAGTTGGAGACTTTTATCTCCCTCAACAACTTTAAAAATCTGCTATCCGAGCAGCTAACCGATCGCTGCAGCTGTACATAGTCCATCTGTAAACTACCCACCCAATTTACCTACCTCACCCCCCATACTGCTTTTATTTATTTACTTTTCTGCTCTTTTGCACACCAGTATCTCTTCTTGCACATGATCATCTGATGATTTATCACTCCAGTGTTAATCTGCTAAATTGTAATTATTCGATTTATTGCCTACCTCATGCCTTTTGCACACATTGTATATAGATTCTCTTCTTTTTTTTCTACCATGTTATTGACTTGTTTATTGTTTACTCCATGTGTAACTCTGTGTTGTCTGTTCACACTGCTATGCTTTATCTTGGCCAGGTCGCAGTTGCAAATGAGAACTTGTTCTCAACTAGCCTACCTGGTTAAATAAAGGTGAAATAAAAAATAAATAAAAAACAGAGGAGAGGATCCTATGCTCTCCCCACTACAGAGACAGAGGAGAGGATCCTATGCTCTCCCCACTACAGAGACAGAGGAGAGGATCCTATGCTCTCCCCACTACAGAGACAGAGGAGAGGATCCTATGCTCTCCCCACTACAGAGACAGAGGAGAGGATCCTATGCTCTCCCCACTACAGAGACAGAGGAGAGGATCCTATGCTCTCCCCACTACAGAGACAGAGGAGAGGATCCTATGCTCTCCCCACTACAGATAGAGAGGAGAGGATCCTATGCTCTCCCCACTACAGATAGAGAGGAGAGGATCCTATGCTCTCCCCACTACAGATAGAGAGGAGAGGATCCTATGCTCTCCCCACTACAGAGACAGAGGAGAGGATCCTATGCTCTCCCCACTACAGAGACAGAGGAGAGGATCCTATGCTCTTCCCACTACAGAGACAGAGGAGAGGATCCTATGCTCTCCCCACTACAGAGACAGAGGAGAGGATCCTATGCTCTCCCCACTACAGAGACAGAGGAGAGGATCCTATGCTCTCCCCACTACAGAGACAGAGGAGAGGATCCTATGCTCTCCCCACTACAGAGACAGAGGAGAGGATCCTATGCTCTCCCCACTACAGAGACAGAGGAGAGGATCCTATGCTCTCCCCACTACAGAGACAGAGGAGAGGATCCTATGCTCTCCCCACTACAGATAGAGAGGAGAGGATCCTATGCTCTCCCCACTACAGATAGAGAGGAGAGGATCCTATGCTCTCCCCACTACAGATAGAGAGGAGAGGATCCTATGCTCTCCCCACTACAGAGACAGAGGAGAGGATCCTATGCTCTCCCCACTACAGAGACAGAGGAGAGGATCCTATGCTCTTCCCACTACAGAGACAGAGGAGAGGATCCTATGCTCTCCCCACTACAGAGACAGAGGAGAGGATCCTATGCTCTCCCCACTACAGATATAGAGGAGAGGATCCTATGCTCTCCCCACTACAGACAGAGGAGAGGATCCTATGCTCTCCCCACTACAGATAGAGAGGAGAGGATCCTATGCTCTCCCCACTACAGATAGAGAGGAGAGGATCCTATGCTCTCCCCACTACAGAGACAGAGGAGAGGATCCTATGCTCTCCCCACTACAGACAGAGGTGAGGAGCTTTGGTTTATAGTTAATCCAGTGTTTGTAGATCTAATGCATCTTTCAGAGAGAGGTTACAGCTCCTACCAACACATATATTTAGTTAATATCCTATGATCTCCTCACTACAGATACTACAGATACTCCCCACTACAGATACTACAGATACTCCCCACTACAGATACTACAGATACTCCCCACTACAGATACTCCCCACTACAGATACTACAGATACTCCCCACTACAGATACTACAGATACTCCCCACTACAGATACTACAGATACTCCCCACTACAGATACTCCCCACTACAGATACTACAAATACTCCCCACTACAGATACTACAGTTACTCCCCACTACAGATACTACAAATACTCCCCACTACAGATACTACAGTTACTCCCCACTACAGATACTACAAATACTCCCCACTACAGATACTACAGATACTCCCCACTACAGATACTCCCCACTACAGATACTACAGATACTCCCCACTACAGATACTACAGATACTCCCCACTACAGATACTACAGATACTCCCCACTACAGATACTCCCCACTACAGATACTCCCCACTACAGATACTCTACACTACAGATACTACAGATACTCCCCACTACAGATACTCCCCACTACAGACACTCCCCACTACAGATACTCCCCACTACAGATACTACAGATACTACAGATACTCCCCACTACAGATACTCTCCACTAACTGTCTCCATCATAATGTATTGTTACAGAGCTGTCTCCATCATAATGTATTGTTACAGAGCTGTCTCCATCATAATGTGATGTTACAGAGCTGTCTCCATCATAATGTGATGTTACAGAGCTGTCTCCATCATAATGTGTTGTTACAGAGCTGTCTCCATCATAATGTATTGTTACAGAGCTGTCTCCATCATAATGTGTTACAGAGCTGTCTCCATCATAATGTGTTGTTACAGAGTTGTCTCCATCATAATGTATTGTTACAGAGCTGTCTCCATCATAATGTGATGTTACAGAGCTGTCTCCATCATAATGTATTGTTACAGAGCTGTCTCCATCATAATGTGATGTTACAGAGCTGTCTCCATCATAATGTGTTGTTACAGAGCTGTCTCCATCATAATGTGATGTAACAGAGCTGTCTCCATCATAATGTATTGTAACAGAGCTGTCTCCATCATAATGTATTGTTACAGAGCTGTCTCCATCATAATGTGTTACAGAGCTGTCTCCATCATAATGTATTGTTACAGAGCTGTCTCCATCATAATGTGTTACAGAGCTGTCTCCATCATAATGTGATGTTACAGAGCTGTCTCCATCATAATGTGATGTTACAGAGCTGTCTCCATCATAATGTGTTGTTACAGAGCTGTCTCCATCATAATGTATTGTTACAGAGCTGTCTCCATCATAATGTGTTACAGAGCTGTCTCCATCATAATGTGATGTTACAGAGCTGTCTCCATCATAATGTGATGTTACAGAGCTGTCTCCATCATAATGTGATGTTACAGAGCTGTCTCCATCATAATGTGATGTTACAGAGCTGTCTCCATCATAATGTATTGTTACAGAGCTGTCTCCATCATAATGTATTGTTACAGAGCTGTCTCCATCATAATGTGATGTTACAGAGCTGTCTCCATCATAATGTATTGTTACAGAGCTGTCTCCATCATAATGTATTGTTACAGAGCTGTCTCCATCATAATGTGATGTTACAGAGCTGTCTCCATCATAATGTGTTACAGAGCTGTCTCCATCATAATGTATTGTTACAGAGCTGTCTCCATCATAATGTATTGTTACAGAGCTGTCTCCATCATAATGTGATGTTACAGAGCTGTCTCCATCATAATGTATTGTTACAGAGCTGTCTCCATCATAATGTGTTGTAACAGAGCTGTCTCCATCATAATGTGTTGTAACAGAGCTGTCTCCATCATAATGTGTTGTTACAGAGCTGTCTCCATCATAATGTATTGTTACAGAGCTGTCTCCATCATAATGTGTTACAGAGCTGTCTCCATCATAATGTGTTGTCACAGAGCTGTCTCCATCATAATGTGTTGTTACAGAGCTGTCTCCATCATAATGTGTTGTCACAGAGCTGTCTCCATCATAATGTATTGTCACAGAGCTGTCTCCATCATAATGTATTGTTACAGAGCTGTCTCCATCATAATGTGTTACAGAGCTGTCTCCATCATAATGTGTTGTCACAGAGCTGTCTCCATCATAATGTGATGTTACAGAGCTGTCTCCATCATAATGTGTTGTTACAGAGCTGTCTCCATCATAATGTGTTGTCACAGAGCTGTCTCCATCATAATGTATTGTCACAGAGCTGTCTCCATCATAATGTATTGTTACAGAGCTGTCTCCATCATAATGTGTTACAGAGCTGTCTCCATCATAATGTGTTGTCACAGAGCTGTCTCCATCATAATGTGATGTTACAGAGCTGTCTCCATCATAATGTGATGTTACAGAGCTGTCTCCATCATAATGTGATGTTACAGAGCTGTCTCCATCATAATGTGATGTTACAGAGCTGTCTCCATCATAATGTGATGTTACAGAGCTGTCTCCATTATAATGTGTTGTTACAGAGCTGTCTCCATCATAATGTGATGTTACAGAGCTGTCTCCATCATAATGTGTTGTAACAGAGCTGTCTCCATCATAATGTATTGTTACAGAGCTGTCTCCATCATAATGTATTGTTACAGAGCTGTCTCCATCATAATGTATTGTTACAGAGCTGTCTCCATCATAATGTGATGTTACAGAGCTGTCTCCATCATAATGTGATGTTACAGAGCTGTCTCCATCATAATGTATTGTTACAGAGCTGTCTCCATCATAATGTATTGTTACAGAGCTGTCTCCATCATAATGTATTGTTACAGAGCTGTCTCCATCATAATGTGTAACAGAGCTGTCTCCATCATAATGTGATGTTACAGAGCTGTCTCCATCATAATGTGTTGTTACAGAGCTGTCTCCATCATAATGTGTTGTTACAGAGCTGTCTCCGTCATAATGTGATGTTACAGAGCTGTCTCCATCATAATGTATTGTTACAGAGCTGTCTCCATCATAATGTATTGTTACAGAGCTGTCTCCACCATAATGTGATGTTACAGAGCTGTCTCCATCATAATGTGATGTAACAGAGCTGTCCCCATCATAATGTATTGTTACAGAGCTGTCTCCATCATAATGTGATGTTACAGAGCTGTCTCCATCATAATGTGATGTTACAGAGCTGTCTCCATCATAATGTGATGTAACAGAGCTGTCTCCATCATAATGTGATGTAACAGAGCTGTCTCCATCATAATGTGTTGTTACAGAGCTGTCTCCATCATAATGTGTTGTTACAGAGCTGTCTCCATCATAATGTATTGTTACAGAGCTGTCTCCATCATAATGTATTGTTACAGAGCTGTCTCCATCATAATGTGATGTAACAGAGCTGTCTCCATCATAATGTGTTGTTACAGAGCTGTCTCCATCATAATGTGATGTAACAGAGCTGTCTCCATCATAATGTATTGTTACAGAGCTGTCTCCATCATAATGTATTGTTACAGAGCTGTCTCCATCATAATGTGTTACAGAGCTGTCTCCATCATAATGTATTGTTACAGAGCTGTCTCCATCATAATGTATTGTTACAGAGCTGTCTCCATCATAATGTATTGTTACAGAGCTGTCTCCATCATAATGTGTAACAGAGCTGTCTCCATCATAATGTGATGTTACAGAGCTGTCTCCATCATAATGTGTTGTTACAGAGCTGTCTCCATCATAATGTGTTGTTACAGAGCTGTCTCCGTCATAATGTGATGTTACAGAGCTGTCTCCATCATAATGTATTGTTACAGAGCTGTCTCCATCATAATGTATTGTTACAGAGCTGTCTCCACCATAATGTGATGTTACAGAGCTGTCTCCATCATAATGTGATGTAACAGAGCTGTCCCCATCATAATGTATTGTTACAGAGCTGTCTCCATCATAATGTGATGTTACAGAGCTGTCTCCATCATAATGTGATGTTACAGAGCTGTCTCCATCATAATGTGATGTAACAGAGCTGTCTCCATCATAATGTGATGTAACAGAGCTGTCTCCATCATAATGTGTTGTTACAGAGCTGTCTCCATCATAATGTGTTGTTACAGAGCTGTCTCCATCATAATGTATTGTTACAGAGCTGTCTCCATCATAATGTATTGTTACAGAGCTGTCTCCATCATAATGTGATGTAACAGAGCTGTCTCCATCATAATGTGTTGTTACAGAGCTGTCTCCATCATAATGTGATGTAACAGAGCTGTCTCCATCATAATGTATTGTTACAGAGCTGTCTCCATCATAATGTGATGTTACAGAGCTGTCTCCATCATAATGTGATGTAACAGAGCTGTCTCCATCATAATGTGTTGTTACAGAGCTGTCTCCATCATAATGTGATGTAACAGAGCTGTCTCCATCATAATGTATTGTTACAGAGCTGTCTCCATCATAATGTGATGTTACAGAGCTGTCTCCATCATAATGTGATGTTACAGAGCTGTCTCCATCATAATGTGATGTTACAGAGCTGTCTCCATCATAATGTGTTGTCACAGAGCTGTCTCCATCATAATGTATTGTTACAGAGCTGTCTCCATCATAATGTGATGTTACAGAGCTGTCTCCATCATAATGTGATGTAACAGAGCTGTCTCCATCATAATGTATTGTTACAGAGCTGTCTCCATCATAATGTGATGTAACAGAGCTGTCTCCATCATAATGTATTGTTACAGAGCTGTCTCCATCATAATGTATTGTTACAGAGCTGTCTCCATCATAATGTGATGTTACAGAGCTGTCTCCATCATAATGTGTTGTTACAGAGCTGTCTCCATCATAATGTGATGTAACAGAGCTGTCTCCATCATAATGTGATGTTACAGAGCTGTCTCCTTCATAATGTGTTGTTACAGAGCTGTCTCCATCATAATGTGATGTTACAGAGCTGTCTCCATCATAATGTGATGTTACAGAGCTGTCTCCATCATAATGTGATGTAACAGAGCTGTCTCCATCATAATGTGATGTTACAGAGCTGTCTCCTTCATAATGTGATGTTACAGAGCTGTCTCCTTCATAATGTGATGTTACAGAGCTGTCTCCATCATAATGTATTGTTACAGAGCTGTCTCCTTCATAATGTGTTGTTACAGAGCTGTCTCCATCATAATGTATTGTTACAGAGCTGTCTCCATCATAATGTGTTGTTACAGAGCTGTCTCCATCATAATGTATTGTTACAGAGCTGTCTCCATCATAATGTATTGTTACAGAGCTGTCTCCATCATAATGTATTGTTACAGAGCTGTCTCCATCATAATGTATTGTTACAGAGCTGTCTCCATCATAATGTGATGTAACAGAGCTGTCTCCATCATAATGTGTTGTTACAGAGCTGTCTCCATCATAATGTATTGTTACAGAGCTGTCTCCATCATAATGTGATGTAACAGAGCTGTCTCCATCATAATGTGATGTAACAGAGCTGTCTCCATCATAATGTGTTGTTACAGAGCTGTCTCCATCATAATGTATTGTTACAGAGCTGTCTCCATCATAATGTGTTGTTACAGAGCTGTCTCCATCATAATGTATTGTTACAGAGCTGTCTCCATCATAATGTGTTGTTACAGAGCTGTCTCCATCATAATGTGATGTAACAGAGCTGTCTCCATCATAATGTGTTGTTACAGAGCTGTCTCCATCATAATGTGTTGTTACAGAGCTGTCTCCATCATAATGTGATGTAACAGAGCTGTCTCCATCATAATGTATTGTTACAGAGCTGTCTCCATCATAATGTATTGTTACAGAGCTGTTTCCATCATAATGTGTTGTCACAGAGCTGTCTCCATCATAATGTGATGTTACAGAGCTGTCTCCATCATAATGTGATGTTACAGAGCTGTCTCCATCATAATGTGATGTTACAGAGCTGTCTCCATCATAATGTGTTGTCACAGAGCTGTCTCCATCATAATGTATTGTTACAGAGCTGTCTCCATCATAATGTATTGTTACAGAGCTGTCTCCATCATAATGTGTTGTTACAGAGCTGTCTCCATCATAATGTGTTACAGAGCTGTCTCCATCATAATGTGTTGTTACAGAGCTGTCTCCATCATAATGTGTTACAGAGCTGTCTCCATCATAATGTATTGTTACAGAGCTGTCTCCATCATAATGTATTGTTATAGAGCTGTCTCCATCATAATGTATTGTTACAGAGCTGTCTCCATCATAATGTATTGTTACAGAGCTGTCTCCATCATAATGTGATGTAACAGAGCTGTCTCCATCATAATGTGTTGTTACAGAGCTGTCTCCATCATAATGTATTGTTACAGAGCTGTCTCCATCATAATGTGATGTAACAGAGCTGTCTCCATCATAATGTGATGTAACAGAGCTGTCTCCATCATAATGTGTTGTTACAGAGCTGTCTCCATCATAATGTATTGTTACAGAGCTGTCTCCATCATAATGTGTTGTTACAGAGCTGTCTCCATCATAATGTATTGTTACAGAGCTGTCTCCATCATAATGTGTTGTTACAGAGCTGTCTCCATCATAATGTGATGTAACAGAGCTGTCTCCATCATAATGTGTTGTTACAGAGCTGTCTCCATCATAATGTGTTGTTACAGAGCTGTCTCCATCATAATGTGATGTTACAGAGCTGTTTCCATCATAATGTGTTGTCACAGAGCTGTCTCCATCATAATGTGATGTTACAGAGCTGTCTCCATCATAATGTGATGTTACAGAGCTGTCTCCATCATAATGTGATGTTACAGAGCTGTCTCCATCATAATGTGTTGTCACAGAGCTGTCTCCATCATAATGTATTGTTACAGAGCTGTCTCCATCATAATGTATTGTTACAGAGCTGTCTCCATCATAATGTGTTGTTACAGAGCTGTCTCCATCATAATGTGTTACAGAGCTGTCTCCATCATAATGTGTTGTTACAGAGCTGTCTCCATCATAATGTGTTACAGAGCTGTCTCCATCATAATGTATTGTTACAGAGCTGTCTCCATCATAATGTATTGTTATAGAGCTGTCTCCATCATAATGTATTGTTACAGAGCTGTCTCCATCATAATGTATTGTTACAGAGCTGTCTCCATCATAATGTGATGTTACAGAGCTGTCTCCATCATAATGTATTGTTATAGAGCTGTCTCCATCATAATGTATTGTTACAGAGCTGTCTCCATCATAATGTGTTGTTACAGAGCTGTCTCCATCATAATGTTATGTTACAGAGCTGTCTCCATCATAATGTATTGTTACAGAGCTGTCTCCATCATAATGTATTGTTACAGAGCTGTCTCCATCATAATGTATTGTTACAGAGCTGTCTCCATCATAATGTGTTACAGAGCTGTCTCCATCATAATGTGTTACAGAGCTGTCTCCATCATAATGTGTTGTTACAGAGCTGTCTCCATCATAATGTATTGTTACAGAGCTGTCTCCATCATAATGTATTGTAACAGAGCTGTCTCCATCATAATGTATTGTTACAGAGCTGTCTCCATCATAATCTATTGTTACAGAGCTGTCTCCATCATAATGTATTGTAACAGAGCTGTCTCCATCATAATGTGTTGTTACAGAGCTGTCTCCATCATAATGTGTTACAGAGCTGTCTCCATCATAATGTATTGTTACAGAGCTGTCTCCATCATAATGTATTGTTACAGAGCTGTCTCCATCATAATGTGTTACAGAGCTGTCTCCATCATAATGTGTTACAGAGCTGTCTCCATCATAATGTGTTGTTACAGAGCTGTCTCCATCATAATGTGTTACAGAGCTGTCTCCATCATAATGTGTTACAGAGCTGTCTCCATCATAATGTGTTACAGAGCTGTCTCCATCATAATGTGTTATAGAGCTGTCTCCATCATAATGTGTGTTACAGAGCTGTCTCCATCATAATGTATTGTAACAGAGCTGTCTCCATCATAATGTATTGTTACAGAGCTGTCTCCATCATAATGTGTTGTTACAGAGCTGTCTCCATCATAATGTGTTGTAACAGAGCTGTCTCCATCATAATGTATTGTAACAGAGCTGTCTCCATCATAATGTATTGTTACAGAGCTGTCTCCATCATAATGTATTGTTACAGAGCTGTCTCCATCATAATGTATTGTAACAGAGCTGTCTCCATCATAATGTGTTGTTACAGAGCTGTCTCCATCATAATGTATTGTTACAGAGCTGTCTCCATCATAATGTGTTACAGAGCTGTCTCCATCATAATGTATTGTTACAGAGCTGTCTCCATCATAATGTGCTGTTACAGAGCTGTCTCCATCATAATGTATTGTAACAGAGCTGTCTCCATCATAATGTATTGTTACAGAGCTGTCTCCATCATAATGTGTTGTTACAGAGCTGTCTCCATCATAATGTGTTACAGAGCTGTCTCCATCATAATGTGTTACAGAGCTGTCTCCATCATAATGTATTGTTACAGAGCTGTCTCCATCATAATGTATTGTTACAGAGCTGTCTCCATCATTATGTGATGTTACAGAGCTGTCTCCATCATAATGTGTTACAGAGCTGTCTCCATCATAATGTGTTACAGAGCTGTCTCCATCATAATGTGTTACAGAGCTGTCTCCATCATAATGTGTTACAGAGCTGTCTCCATCATAATGTGTTGTTACAGAGCTGTCTCCATCATAATGTGTTACAGAGCTGTCTCCATCATAATGTGTTGTTACAGAGCTGTCTCCATCATAATGTGTTACAGAGCTGTCTCCATCATAATGTATTGTTACAGAGCTGTCTCCATCATAATGTATTGTTACAGAGCTGTCTCCATCATAATGTGTTACAGAGCTGTCTCCATCATAATGTGTTACAGAGCTGTCTCCATCATAATGTGTTACAGAGCTGTCTCCATCATAATGTATTGTTACAGAGCTGTCTCCATCATAATGTGTTGTTACAGAGCTGTCTCCATCATAATGTATTGTTACAGAGCTGTCTCCATCATAATGTATTGTTACAGAGCTGTCTCCATCATAATGTGTTGTTACAGAGCTGTCTCCATCATAATGTGTTACAGAGCTGTCTCCATCATAATGTATTGTTACAGAGCTGTCTCCATCATAATGTATTGTTATAGAGCTGTCTCCATCATAATGTATTGTTACAGAGCTGTCTCCATCATAATGTATTGTTACAGAGCTGTCTCCATCATAATGTGATGTTACAGAGCTGTCTCCATCATAATGTATTGTTATAGAGCTGTCTCCATCATAATGTATTGTTACAGAGCTGTCTCCATCATGATGTGATGTTACAGAGCTGTCTCCATCATAATGTTATGTTACAGAGCTGTCTCCATCATAATGTATTGTTACAGAGCTGTCTCCATCATAATGTGTTACAGAGCTGTCTCCATCATAATGTATTGTTACAGAGCTGTCTCCATCATAATGTATTGTTACAGAGCTGTCTCCATCATAATGTGTTACAGAGCTGTCTCCATCATAATGTGTTACAGAGCTGTCTCCATCATAATGTGTTGTTACAGAGCTGTCTCCATCATAATGTGTTACAGAGCTGTCTCCATCATAATGTATTGTTACAGAGCTGTCTCCATCATAATGTATTGTTACAGAGCTGTCTCCATCATAATGTGTTACAGAGCTGTCTCCATCATAATGTGTTGTTACAGAGCTGTCTCCATCATAATGTATTGTTACAGAGCTGTCTCCATCATAATGTATTGTAACAGAGCTGTCTCCATCATAATGTATTGTTACAGAGCTGTCTCCATCATAATCTATTGTTACAGAGCTGTCTCCATCATAATGTATTGTAACAGAGCTGTCTCCATCATAATGTGTTGTTACAGAGCTGTCTCCATCATAATGTGTTACAGAGCTGTCTCCATCATAATGTATTGTTACAGAGCTGTCTCCATCATAATGTATTGTTACAGAGCTGTCTCCATCATAATGTGTTGTTACAGAGCTGTCTCCATCATAATGTGATGTTACAGAGCTGTCTCCATCATAATGTATTGTAACAGAGCTGTCTCCATCATAATGTGTTGTTACAGAGCTGTCTCCATCATAATGTATTGTAACAGAGCTGTCTCCATCATAATGTATTGTTACAGAGCTGTCTCCATCATAATGTGTTGTTACAGAGCTGTCTCCATCATAATGTGTTACAGAGCTGTCTCCATCATAATGTGTTACAGAGCTGTCTCCATCATAATGTGTTACAGAGCTGTCTCCATCATAATGTATTGTTACAGAGCTGTCTCCATCATAATGTATTGTTACAGAGCTGTCTCCATCATAATGTATTGTTACAGAGCTGTCTCCATCATAATGTATTGTTACAGAGCTGTCTCCATCATAATGTATTGTTACAGAGCTGTCTCCATCATAATGTATTGTTACAGAGCTGTCTCCATCATAATGTATTGTTACAGAGCTGTCTCCATCATAATGTGTTACAGAGCTGTCTCCATCATAATGTGTTGTTACAGAGCTGTCTCCATCATAATGTATTGTAACAGAGCTGTCTCCATCATAATGTGTTACAGAGCTGTCTCCATCATAATGTATTGTAACAGAGCTGTCTCCATCATAATGTATTGTAACAGAGCTGTCTCCATCATAATGTGTTACAGAGCTGTCTCCATCATAATGTATTGTAACAGAGCTGTCTCCATCATAATGTATTGTTACAGAGCTGTCTCCATCATAATGTATTGTAACAGAGCTGTCTCCATCATAATGTGTTGTAACAGAGCTGTCTCCATCATAATGTATTGTAACAGAGCTGTCTCCATCATAATGTATTGTTACAGAGCTGTCTCCATCATAATGTATTGTTAGAGAGCTGTCTCCATCATAATGTATTGTTACAGAGCTGTCTCCATCATAATGTGATGTTACAGAGCTGTCTCCATCATAATGTGTTGTTATAGAGCTGTCTCCATCATAATGTATTGTTACAGAGCTGTCTCCATCATAATGTGTTACAGAGCTGTCTCCATCATAATGTGTTACAGAGCTGTCTCCATCAAAATGTATTGTCACAGAGCTGTCTCCATCATAATGTGTTGTTACAGAGCTGTCTCCATCATAATCTGTTACAGAGCTGTCTCCATCATAATGTATTGTAACAGAGCTGTCTCCATCATAATGTATTGTTACAGAGCTGTCTCCATCATAATGTGTTGTTACAGAGCTGTCTCCATCATAATGTGTTACAGAGCTGTCTCCATCATAATGTGTTACAGAGCTGTCTCCATCATAATGTGTTACAGAGCTGTCTCCATCATAATGTATTGTTACAGAGCTGTCTCCATCATAATGTATTGTTACAGAGCTGTCTCCATCATTATGTGATGTTACAGAGCTGTCTCCATCATAATGTGTTACAGAGCTGTCTCCATCATAATGTGTTACAGAGCTGTCTCCATCATAATGTGTTACAGAGCTGTCTCCATCATAATGTGTTACAGAGCTGTCTCCATCATAATGTATTGTTACAGAGCTGTCTCCATCATAATGTATTGTTACAGAGCTGTCTCCATCATAATGTGTTGTTACAGAGCTGTCTCCATCATAATGTATTGTTACAGAGCTGTCTCCATCATAATGTATTGTAACAGAGCTGTCTCCATCATAATGTGTTACAGAGCTGTCTCCATCATAATGTGTTGTTACAGAGCTGTCTCCATCATAATGTGTTACAGAGCTGTCTCCATCATAATGTATTGTTACAGAGCTGTCTCCATCATAATGTATTGTTACAGAGCTGTCTCCATCATAATGTGTTGTTACAGAGCTGTCTCCATCATAATGTGTTACAGAGCTGTCTCCATCATAATGTATTGTTACAGAGCTGTCTCCATCATAATGTGTTGTTACAGAGCTGTCTCCATCATAATGTATTGTTACAGAGCTGTCTCCATCATAATGTGTTGTTACAGAGCTGTCTCCATCATAATGTATTGTTACAGAGCTGTCTCCATCATAATGTATTGTAACAGAGCTGTCTCCATCATAATGTGTTGTTACAGAGTTGTCTCCATCATAATGTATTGTTATAGAGCTGTCTCCATCATAATGTGTTGTTACAGAGCTGTCTCCATCATAATGTATTGTTACAGAGCTGTCTCCATCATAATGTGATGTTACAGAGCTGTCTCCATCATAATGTATTGTTACAGAGCTGTCTCCATCATAATGTATTGTTACAGAGCTGTCTCCATCATAATGTGTTGTTACAGAGCTGTCTCCATCATAATGTGATGTTACAGAGCTGTCTCCATCATAATGTATTGTAACAGAGCTGTCTCCATCATAATGTGTTGTTACAGAGCTGTCTCCATCATAATGTATTGTTACAGAGCTGTCTCCATCATAATGTATTGTTACAGAGCTGTCTCCATCATAATGTGATGTTACAGAGCTGTCTCCATCATAATGTATTGTTACAGAGCTGTCTCCATCATAATGTGTTACAGAGCTGTCTCCATCATAATGTATTGTTACAGAGCTGTCTCCATCATAATGTATTGTTACAGAGCTGTCTCCATCATAATGTATTGTTACAGAGCTGTCTCCATCATAATGTATTGTTACAGAGCTGTCTCCATCATAATGTGTTACAGAGCTGTCTCCATCATAATGTATTGTTACAGAGCTGTCTCCATCATAATGTATTGTTACAGAGCTGTCTCCATCATAATGTGTTACAGAGCTGTCTCCATCATAATGTATTGTTACAGAGCTGTCTCCATCATAATGTGTTGTTACAGAGCTGTCTCCATCATAATGTATTGTTACAGAGCTGTCTCCATCATAATGTATTGTTACAGAGCTGTCTCCATCATAATGTATTGTTACAGAGCTGTCTCCATCATAATTTATTGTTACAGAGCTGTCTCCATCATAATGTGTTGTTACAGAGCTGTCTCCATCATAATGTGTAACAGAGCTGTCTCCATCATAATGTATTGTTACAGAGCTGTCTCCATCATAATGTGTTGTTACAGAGCTGTCTCCATCATAATGTGTTGTTACAGAGCTGTCTCCATCATAATGTGTTGTTACAGAGCTGTCTCCATCATAATGTATTGTTACAGAGCTGTCTCCATCATAATGTGTAACAGAGCTGTCTCCATCATAATGTATTGTTACAGAGCTGTCTCCATCATAATGTGTTGTTACAGAGCTGTCTCCATCATAATGTGTTACAGAGCTGTCTCCATCATAATGTATTGTTACAGAACTGTCTCCATCATAATGTATTGTTATAGAGCTGTCTCCATCATAATGTATTGTTACAGAGCTGTCTCCATCATAATGTATTGTTACAGAGCTGTCTCCATCATAATGTGATGTTACAGAGCTGTCTCCATCATAATGTATTGTTATAGAGCTGTCTCCATCATAATGTATTGTTACAGAGCTGTCTCCATCATAATGTGATGTTACAGAGCTGTCTCCATCATAATGTTATGTTACAGAGCTGTCTCCATCATAATGTATTGTTACAGAGCTGTCTCCATCATAATGTATTGTTACAGAGCTGTCTCCATCATAATGTATTGTTACAGAGCTGTCTCCATCATAATGTGTTACAGAGCTGTCTCCATCATAATGTGTTACAGAGCTGTCTCCATCATAATGTGTTGTTACAGAGCTGTCTCCATCATAATGTGTTACAGAGGTGTCTCCATCATAATGTGTTACAGAGCTGTCTCCATCATAATGTGTTGTTACAGAGCTGTCTCCATCATAATGTATTGTTACAGAGCTGTCTCCATCATAATGTATTGTAACAGAGCTGTCTCCATCATAATGTATTGTTACAGAGCTGTCTCCATCATAATCTATTGTTACAGAGCTGTCTCCATCATAATGTATTGTAACAGAGATGTCTCCATCATAATGTGTTGTTACAGAGCTGTCTCCATCATAATGTGTTACAGAGCTGTCTCCATCATAATGTATTGTTACAGAGCTGTCTCCATCATAATGTATTGTTACAGAGCTGTCTCCATCATAATGTGTTGTTACAGAGCTGTCTCCATCATAATGTGTTGTTACAGAGCTGTCTCCATCATAATGTGTTACAGAGCTGTCTCCATCATAATGTATTGTTACAGAGCTGTCTCCATCATAATGTATTGTTATAGAGCTGTCTCCATCATAATGTATTGTTACAGAGCTGTCTCCATCATAATGTATTGTTACAGAGCTGTCTCCATCATAATGTGATGTTACAGAGCTGTCTCCATCATAATGTATTGTTATAGAGCTGTCTCCATCATAATGTATTGTTACAGAGCTGTCTCCATCATAATGTGATGTTACAGAGCTGTCTCCATCCAAATGTTATGTTACAGAGCTGTCTCCATCATAATGTATTGTTACAGAGCTGTCTCCATCATAATGTATTGTTACAGAGCTGTCTCCATCATAATGTATTGTTACAGAGCTGTCTCCATCATAATGTGTTACAGAGCTGTCTCCATCATAATGTGTTACAGAGCTGTCTCCATCATAATGTGTTGTTACAGAGCTGTCTCCATCATAATGTGTTACAGAGCTGTCTCCATCATAATGTGTTACAGAGCTGTCTCCATCATAATGTGTTGTTACAGAGCTGTCTCCATCATAATGTATTGTTACAGAGCTGTCTCCATCATAATGTATTGTAACAGAGCTGTCTCCATCATAATGTATTGTTACAGAGCTGTCTCCATCATAATCTATTGTTACAGAGCTGTCTCCATCATAATGTATTGTAACAGAGCTGTCTCCATCATAATGTGTTACAGAGCTGTCTCCATCATAATGTATTGTTACAGAGCTGTCTCCATCATAATGTATTGTTACAGAGCTGTCTCCATCATAATGTGTTGTTACAGAGCTGTCTCCATCATAATGTGTTACAGAGCTGTCTCCATCATAATGTGTTACAGAGCTGTCTCCATCATAATGTGTTACAGAGCTGTCTCCATCATAATGTGTTATAGAGCTGTCTCCATCATAATGTGTTACAGAGCTGTCTCCATCATAATGTATTGTTATAGAGCTGTCTCCATCATAATGTGTTGTTACAGAGCTGTCTCCATCATAATGTATTGTTACAGAGCTGTCTCCATCATAATGTATTGTTACAGAGCTGTCTCCATCATAATGTATTGTTACAGAGCTGTCTCCATCATAATGTATTGTAACAGAGCTGTCTCCATCATAATGTATTGTTACAGAGCTGTCTCCATCATAATGTATTGTAACAGAGCTGTCTCCATCATAATGTGTTGTTACAGAGCTGTCTCCATCATAATGTATTGTTACAGAGCTGTCTCCATCATAATGTATTGTAACAGAGCTGTCTCCATCATAATGTGTTGTTACAGAGCTGTCTCCATCATAATGTATTGTTATAGAGCTGTCTCCATCATAATGTATTGTTACAGAGCTGTCTCCATCATAATGTGTTGTCACAGAGCTGTCTCCATCATAATGTGTTGGTACAGAGCTGTCTCCATCATAATGTGATGTTACAGAGCTGTCTCCATCATAATGTGTTACAGAGCTGTCTCCATCATAATGTGATGTTACAGAGCTGTCTCCATCATAATGTGATGTTACAGAGCTGTCTCCATCATAATGTGTTGTTATAGAGCTGTCTCCATCATAATGTATTGTTACAGAGCTGTCTCCATCATAATGTGTTACAGAGCTGTCTCCATCATACTGTGATGTTACAGAGCTGTCTCCATCATAATGTATTGTTACAGAGCTGTCTCCATCATAATGTGTTACAGAGCTGTCTCCATCATAATGTATTGTTACAGAGCTGTCTCCATCATAATGTGTTACAGAGCTGTCTCCATCATAATGTGATGTTACAGAGCTGTCTCCATCATAATGTGTTACAGAGCTGTCTCCATCATAATGTATTGTTACAGAGCTGTCTCCATCATAATGTATTGTAACAGAGCTGTCTCCATCATAATGTATTGTTACAGAGCTGTCTCCATCATAATGTATTGTTACAGAGCTGTCTCCATCATAATGTGTTGTTACAGAGCTGTCTCCATCATAATGTATTGTTACAGAGCTGTCTCCATCATAATGTGTTGTTACAGAGATGTCTCCATCATAATGTGTTACAGAGCTGTCTCCATCATAATGTGTTACAGAGCTGTCTCCATCATAATGTGTTACAGAGCTGTCTCCATCATAATGTGTTATAGAGCTGTCTCCTTCATAATGTGTTACAGAGCTGTCTCCATCATAATGTATTGTCACAGAGCTGTCTCCATCATAATGTGTTGTTACAGAGCTGTCTCCATCATAATGTGATGTTACAGAGCTGTCTCCATCATAATGTGTTACAGAGCTGTCTCCATCATAATGTGATGTTACAGAGCTGTCTCCATCATAATGTGATGTTACAGAGCTGTCTCCATCATAATGTGTTGTTATAGAGCTGTCTCCATCATAATGTATTGTTACAGAGCTGTCTCCATCATAATGTGTTACAGAGCTGTCTCCATCATAATGTGATGTTACAGAGCTGTCTCCATCATAATGTATTGTTACAGAGCTGTCTCCATCATAATGTGTTACAGAGCTGTCTCCATCATAATGTATTGTTACAGAGCTGTCTCCATCATAATGTGTTACAGAGCTGTCTCCATCATAATGTGATGTTACAGAGCTGTCTCCATCATAATGTGTTACAGAGCTGTCTCCATCATAATGTATTGTTACAGAGCTGTCTCCATCATAATGTATTGTAACAGAGCTGTCTCCATCATAATGTATTGTTACAGAGCTGTCTCCATCATAATGTATTGTTACAGAGCTGTCTCCATCATAATGTGTTGTTACAGAGCTGTCTCCATCATAATGTGTTGTTACAGAGCTGTCTCCATCATAATGTATTGTTACAGAGCTGTCTCCATCATAATGTGTTACAGAGCTGTCTCCATCATAATGTATTGTTACAGAGCTGTCTCCATCATAATGTATTGTTACAGAGCTGTCTCCATCATAATGTATTGTAACAGAGCTGTCTCCATCATAATGTGTTGTTACAGAGCTGTCTCCATCATAATGTATTGTAACAGAGCTGTCTCCATCATAATGTGTTGTTACAGAGCTGTCTCCATCATAATGTATTGTTACAGAGCTGTCTCCATCATAATGTATTGTTACAGAGCTGTCTCCATCATAATGTGTTGTTACAGAGCTGTCTCCATCATAATGTATTGTTACAGAGCTGTCTCCATAATAATGTGTTACAGAGCTGTCTCCATCATAATGTGATGTTACAGAGCTGTCTCCATCATAATGTATTGTTACAGAGCTGTCTCCATCATAATGTGTTGTTACAGAGCTGTCTCCATCATAATGTATTGGTACAGAGCTGTCTCCATCATAATGTGTTACAGAGCTGTCTCCATCATAATGTATTGTTACAGAGCTGTCTCCATCATAATGTGTTGTTACAGAGCTGTCTCCATCATAATGTATTGTTACAGAGCTGTCTCCATCATAATGTGTTGTTACAGAGCTGTCTCCATCATAATGTATTGTTACAGAGCTGTCTCCATCATAATGTATTGTAACAGAGCTGTCTCCATCATAATGTGTTGTTACAGAGCTGTCTCCATCATAATGTGTTGTTACAGAGCTGTCTCCATCATAATGTATTGTTACAGAGCTGTCTCCATCATAATGTGTTACATAGCTGTCTCCATCATAATGTGATGTTACAGAGCTGTCTCCATCATAATGTATTGTTACAGAGCTGTCTCCATCATAATGTATTGTTACAGAGCTGTCTCCATCATAATGTGTTACAGAGCTGTCTCCATCATAATGTATTGTTACAGAGCTGTCTCCATCATAATGTGTTACAGAGCTGTCTCCATCATAATGTGATGTTACAGAGCTGTCTCCATCATAATGTGTTACAGAGCTGTCTCCATCATAATGTATTGTTACAGAGCTGTCTCCATCATAATGTGATGTTACAGAGCTGTCTCCATCATAATGTATTGTTATAGAGCTGTCTCCATCATAATGTATTGTTACAGAGCTGTCTCCATCATAATGTGATGTTACAGAGCTGTCTCCATCCAAATGTTATGTTACAGAGCTGTCTCCATCATAATGTATTGTTACAGAGCTGTCTCCATCATAATGTATTGTTACAGAGCTGTCTCCATCATAATGTATTGTTACAGAGCTGTCTCCATCATAATGTGTTACAGAGCTGTCTCCATCATAATGTGTTACAGAGCTGTCTCCATCATAATGTGTTGTTACAGAGCTGTCTCCATCATAATGTGTTACAGAGCTGTCTCCATCATAATGTGTTACAGAGCTGTCTCCATCATAATGTGTTACAGAGCTGTCTCCATCCAAATGTTATGTTACAGAGCTGTCTCCATCATAATGTATTGTTACAGAGCTGTCTCCATCATAATCTATTGTTACAGAGCTGTCTCCATCATAATGTATTGTAACAGAGCTGTCTCCATCATAATGTGTTACAGAGCTGTCTCCATCATAATGTATTGTTACAGAGCTGTCTCCATCATAATGTATTGTTACAGAGCTGTCTCCATCATAATGTGTTGTTACAGAGCTGTCTCCATCATAATGTGTTACAGAGCTGTCTCCATCATAATGTGTTACAGAGCTGTCTCCATCATAATGTGTTACAGAGCTGTCTCCATCATAATGTGTTATAGAGCTGTCTCCATCATAATGTGTTACAGAGCTGTCTCCATCATAATGTATTGTTATAGAGCTGTCTCCATCATAATGTGTTGTTACAGAGCTGTCTCCATCATAATGTATTGTTACAGAGCTGTCTCCATCATAATGTATTGTTACAGAGCTGTCTCCATCATAATGTATTGTAACAGAGCTGTCTCCATCATAATGTATTGTTACAGAGCTGTCTCCATCATAATGTATTGTAACAGAGCTGTCTCCATCATAATGTGTTGTTACAGAGCTGTCTCCATCATAATGTATTGTTACAGAGCTGTCTCCATCATAATGTATTGTAACAGAGCTGTCTCCATCATAATGTGTTGTTACAGAGCTGTCTCCATCATAATGTATTGTTATAGAGCTGTCTCCATCATAATGTATTGTTACAGAGCTGTCTCCATCATAATGTGTTGTCACAGAGCTGTCTCCATCATAATGTGTTGGTACAGAGCTGTCTCCATCATAATGTGATGTTACAGAGCTGTCTCCATCATAATGTGATGTTACAGAGCTGTCTCCATCATAATGTATTGTTATAGAGCTGTCTCCATCATAATGTATTGTTACAGAGCTGTCTCCATCATAATGTGATGTTACAGAGCTGTCTCCATCCAAATGTTATGTTACAGAGCTGTCTCCATCATAATGTATTGTTACAGAGCTGTCTCCATCATAATGTATTGTTACAGAGCTGTCTCCATCATAATGTATTGTTACAGAGCTGTCTCCATCATAATGTGTTACAGAGCTGTCTCCATCATAATGTGTTACAGAGCTGTCTCCATCATAATGTGTTGTTACAGAGCTGTCTCCATCATAATGTGTTACAGAGCTGTCTCCATCATAATGTGTTACAGAGCTGTCTCCATCATAATGTGTTGTTACAGAGCTGTCTCCATCATAATGTATTGTTACAGAGCTGTCTCCATCATAATGTATTGTAACAGAGCTGTCTCCATCATAATGTATTGTTACAGAGCTGTCTCCATCATAATCTATTGTTACAGAGCTGTCTCCATCATAATGTATTGTAACAGAGCTGTCTCCATCATAATGTGTTACAGAGCTGTCTCCATCATAATGTATTGTTACAGAGCTGTCTCCATCATAATGTATTGTTACAGAGCTGTCTCCATCATAATGTGTTGTTACAGAGCTGTCTCCATCATAATGTGTTACAGAGCTGTCTCCATCATAATGTGTTACAGAGCTGTCTCCATCATAATGTGTTACAGAGCTGTCTCCATCATAATGTGTTATAGAGCTGTCTCCATCATAATGTGTTACAGAGCTGTCTCCATCATAATGTATTGTTATAGAGCTGTCTCCATCATAATGTGTTGTTACAGAGCTGTCTCCATCATAATGTATTGTTACAGAGCTGTCTCCATCATAATGTATTGTTACAGAGCTGTCTCCATCATAATGTATTGTTACAGAGCTGTCTCCATCATAATGTATTGTAACAGAGCTGTCTCCATCATAATGTATTGTTACAGAGCTGTCTCCATCATAATGTATTGTAACAGAGCTGTCTCCATCATAATGTGTTGTTACAGAGCTGTCTCCATCATAATGTATTGTTACAGAGCTGTCTCCATCATAATGTATTGTAACAGAGCTGTCTCCATCATAATGTGTTGTTACAGAGCTGTCTCCATCATAATGTATTGTTATAGAGCTGTCTCCATCATAATGTATTGTTACAGAGCTGTCTCCATCATAATGTGTTGTCACAGAGCTGTCTCCATCATAATGTGTTGGTACAGAGCTGTCTCCATCATAATGTGATGTTACAGAGCTGTCTCCATCATAATGTGTTACAGAGCTGTCTCCATCATAATGTGATGTTACAGAGCTGTCTCCATCATAATGTGATGTTACAGAGCTGTCTCCATCATAATGTGTTGTTATAGAGCTGTCTCCATCATAATGTATTGTTACAGAGCTGTCTCCATCATAATGTGTTACAGAGCTGTCTCCATCATACTGTGATGTTACAGAGCTGTCTCCATCATAATGTATTGTTACAGAGCTGTCTCCATCATAATGTGTTACAGAGCTGTCTCCATCATAATGTATTGTTACAGAGCTGTCTCCATCATAATGTGTTACAGAGCTGTCTCCATCATAATGTGATGTTACAGAGCTGTCTCCATCATAATGTGTTACAGAGCTGTCTCCATCATAATGTATTGTTACAGAGCTGTCTCCATCATAATGTATTGTAACAGAGCTGTCTCCATCATAATGTATTGTTACAGAGCTGTCTCCATCATAATGTATTGTTACAGAGCTGTCTCCATCATAATGTGTTGTTACAGAGCTGTCTCCATCATAATGTATTGTTACAGAGCTGTCTCCATCATAATGTGTTGTTACAGAGATGTCTCCATCATAATGTGTTACAGAGCTGTCTCCATCATAATGTGTTACAGAGCTGTCTCCATCATAATGTGTTACAGAGCTGTCTCCATCATAATGTGTTATAGAGCTGTCTCCTTCATAATGTGTTACAGAGCTGTCTCCATCATAATGTATTGTCACAGAGCTGTCTCCATCATAATGTGTTGTTACAGAGCTGTCTCCATCATAATGTGATGTTACAGAGCTGTCTCCATCATAATGTGTTACAGAGCTGTCTCCATCATAATGTGATGTTACAGAGCTGTCTCCATCATAATGTGATGTTACAGAGCTGTCTCCATCATAATGTGTTGTTATAGAGCTGTCTCCATCATAATGTATTGTTACAGAGCTGTCTCCATCATAATGTGTTACAGAGCTGTCTCCATCATAATGTGATGTTACAGAGCTGTCTCCATCATAATGTATTGTTACAGAGCTGTCTCCATCATAATGTGTTACAGAGCTGTCTCCATCATAATGTATTGTTACAGAGCTGTCTCCATCATAATGTGTTACAGAGCTGTCTCCATCATAATGTGATGTTACAGAGCTGTCTCCATCATAATGTGTTACAGAGCTGTCTCCATCATAATGTATTGTTACAGAGCTGTCTCCATCATAATGTATTGTAACAGAGCTGTCTCCATCATAATGTATTGTTACAGAGCTGTCTCCATCATAATGTATTGTTACAGAGCTGTCTCCATCATAATGTGTTGTTACAGAGCTGTCTCCATCATAATGTGTTGTTACAGAGCTGTCTCCATCATAATGTATTGTTACAGAGCTGTCTCCATCATAATGTGTTACAGAGCTGTCTCCATCATAATGTATTGTTACAGAGCTGTCTCCATCATAATGTATTGTTACAGAGCTGTCTCCATCATAATGTATTGTAACAGAGCTGTCTCCATCATAATGTGTTGTTACAGAGCTGTCTCCATCATAATGTATTGTAACAGAGCTGTCTCCATCATAATGTGTTGTTACAGAGCTGTCTCCATCATAATGTATTGTTACAGAGCTGTCTCCATCATAATGTATTGTTACAGAGCTGTCTCCATCATAATGTGTTGTTACAGAGCTGTCTCCATCATAATGTATTGTTACAGAGCTGTCTCCATAATAATGTGTTACAGAGCTGTCTCCATCATAATGTGATGTTACAGAGCTGTCTCCATCATAATGTATTGTTACAGAGCTGTCTCCATCATAATGTGTTGTTACAGAGCTGTCTCCATCATAATGTATTGTTACAGAGCTGTCTCCATCATAATGTGTTACAGAGCTGTCTCCATCATAATGTATTGTTACAGAGCTGTCTCCATCATAATGTGTTGTTACAGAGCTGTCTCCATCATAATGTATTGTTACAGAGCTGTCTCCATCATAATGTGTTGTTACAGAGCTGTCTCCATCATAATGTATTGTTACAGAGCTGTCTCCATCATAATGTATTGTAACAGAGCTGTCTCCATCATAATGTGTTGTTACAGAGCTGTCTCCATCATAATGTGTTGTTACAGAGCTGTCTCCATCATAATGTGATGTTACAGAGCTGTCTCCATCATAATGTGTTGTTATAGAGCTGTCTCCATCATAATGTATTGTTACAGAGCTGTCTCCATCATAATGTGTTACATAGCTGTCTCCATCATAATGTGATGTTACAGAGCTGTCTCCATCATAATGTATTGTTACAGAGCTGTCTCCATCATAATGTATTGTTACAGAGCTGTCTCCATCATAATGTGTTACAGAGCTGTCTCCATCATAATGTATTGTTACAGAGCTGTCTCCATCATAATGTGTTACAGAGCTGTCTCCATCATAATGTGATGTTACAGAGCTGTCTCCATCATAATGTGTTACAGAGCTGTCTCCATCATAATGTATTGTTACAGAGCTGTCTCCATCATAATGTATTGTAACAGAGCTGTCTCCATCATAATGTATTGATACAGAGCTGTCTCCATCATAATGTATTGTTACAGAGCTGTCTCCATCATAATGTGTTGTTACAGAGCTGTCTCCATCATAATGTGTTGTTACAGAGCTGTCTCCATCATAATGTATTGTTACAGAGCTGTCTCCATCATAATGTATTGTTACAGAGCTGTCTCCATCATAATGTGTTACAGAGCTGTCTCCATCATAATGTATTGTTACAGAGCTGTCTCCATCATAATGTATTGTTACAGAGCTGTCTCCATCATAATGTATTGTAACAGAGCTGTCTCCATCATAATGTGTTGTTACAGAGCTGTCTCCATCATAATGTATTGTAACAGAGCTGTCTCCATCATAATGTGTTGTTACAGAGCTGTCTCCATCATAATGTATTGTTACAGAGCTGTCTCCATCATAATGTATTGTTACAGAGCTGTCTCCATCATAATGTGTTGTTACAGAGCTGTCTCCATCATAATGTATTGTTACAGAGCTGTCTCCATCATAATGTGTTACAGAGCTGTCTCCATCATAATGTGATGTTACAGAGCTGTCTCCATCATAATGTATTGTTACAGAGCTGTCTCCATCATAATGTGTTACAGAGCTGTCTCCATCATAATGTATTGTTACAGAGCTGTCTCCATCATAATGTGATGTTACAGAGCTGTCTCCATCATAATGTGTTACAGAGCTGTCTCCATCATAATGTATTGTAACAGAGCTGTCTCCATCATAATGTGTTGTTACAGAGCTGTCTCCATCATAATGTATTGTAACAGAGCTGTCTCCATCATAATGTGTTGTTACAGAGCTGTCTCCATCATAATGTGTTACAGAGCTGTCTCCATCATAATGTATTGTTACAGAGCTGTCTCCATCATAATGTATTGTTATAGAGCTGTCTCCATCATAATGTATTGTTACAGAGCTGTCTCCATCATAATGTATTGTTACAGAGCTGTCTCCATCATAATGTGATGTTACAGAGCTGTCTCCATCATAATGTATTGTTACAGAGCTGTCTCCATCATAATGTGATGTTACAGAGCTGTCTCCATCATAATGTTATGTTACAGAGCTGTCTCCATCATAATGTATTGTTACAGAGCTGTCTCCATCATAATGTATTGTTACAGAGCTGTCTCCATCATAATGTATTGTTACAGAGCTGTCTCCATCATAATGTGTTACAGAGCTGTCTCCATCATAATGTGTTACAGAGCTGTCTCCATCATAATGTGTTGTTACAGAGCTGTCTCCATCATAATGTGTTACAGAGCTGTCTCCATCATAATGTATTGTTACAGAGCTGTCTCCATCATAATGTATTGTAACAGAGCTGTCTCCATCATAATGTGTTGTTACAGAGCTGTCTCCATCATAATGTATTGTTATAGAGCTGTCTCCATCATAATGTATTGTTACAGAGCTGTCTCCATCATAATGTATTGTAACAGAGCTGTCTCCATCATAATGTATTGTTACAGAGCTGTCTCCATCATAATGTGATGTTACAGAGCTGTCTCCATCATAATGTATTGTCACAGAGCTGTCTCCATCATAATGTGTTGTTACAGAGCTGTCTCCATCATAATGTGATGTTACAGAGCTGTCTCCATCATAATGTGTTACAGAGCTGTCTCCATCATAATGTGATGTTACAGAGCTGTCTCCATCATAATGTGATGTTACAGAGCTGTCTCCATCATAATGTGTTGTTATAGAGCTGTCTCCATCATAATGTATTGTTACAGAGCTGTCTCCATCATAATGTGTTACAGAGCTGTCTCCATCATAATGTGATGTTACAGAGCTGTCTCCATCATAATGTATTGTTACAGAGCTGTCTCCATCATAATGTGTTACAGAGCTGTCTCCATCATAATGTATTGTTACAGAGCTGTCTCCATCATAATGTGTTACAGAGCTGTCTCCATCATAATGTGATGTTACAGAGCTGTCTCCATCATAATGTGATGTTACAGAGCTGTCTCCATCATAATGTGTTACAGAGCTGTCTCCATCATAATGTATTGTTACAGAGCTGTCTCCATCATAATGTATTGTAACAGAGCTGTCTCCATCATAATGTATTGTTACAGAGCTGTCTCCATCATAATGTATTGTTACAGAGCTGTCTCCATCATAATGTGTTGTTACAGAGCTGTCTCCATCATAATGTGTTGTTACAGAGCTGTCTCCATCATAATGTATTGTTACAGAGCTGTCTCCATCATAATGTATTGTTACAGAGCTGTCTCCATCATAATGTGTTACAGAGCTGTCTCCATCATAATGTATTGTTACAGAGCTGTCTCCATCATAATGTATTGTTACAGAGCTGTCTCCATCATAATGTATTGTAACAGAGCTGTCTCCATCATAATGTGTTGTTACAGAGCTGTCTCCATCATAATGTATTGTAACAGAGCTGTCTCCATCATAATGTATTGTTACAGAGCTGTCTCCATCATAATGTATTGTTATAGAGCTGTCTCCATCATAATGTATTGTTACAGAGCTGTCTCCATCATAATGTATTGTTACAGAGCTGTCTCCATCATAATGTGATGTTACAGAGCTGTCTCCATCATAATGTATTGTTATAGAGCTGTCTCCATCATAATGTATTGTTACAGAGCTGTCTCCATCATAATGTGATGTTACAGAGCTGTCTCCATCATAATGTTATGTTACAGAGCTGTCTCCATCATAATGTATTGTTACAGAGCTGTCTCCATCATAATGTATTGTTACAGAGCTGTCTCCATCATAATGTATTGTTACAGAGCTGTCTCCATCATAATGTGTTACAGAGCTGTCTCCATCATAATGTGTTACAGAGCTGTCTCCATCATAATGTGTTGTTACAGAGCTGTCTCCATCATAATGTGTTACAGAGCTGTCTCCATCATAATGTATTGTTACAGAGCTGTCTCCATCATAATGTATTGTTACAGAGCTGTCTCCATCATAATGTGTTGTTACAGAGCTGTCTCCATCATAATGTGTTGTTATAGAGCTGTCTCCATCATAATGTGTTGTTACAGAGCTGTCTCCATCATAATGTATTGTTACAGAGCTGTCTCCATCATAATGTATTGTTACAGAGCTGTCTCCATCATAATGTATTGTTACAGAGCTGTCTCCATCATAATGTGTTGTTACAGAGCTGTCTCCATCATAATGTGTTACAGAGCTGTCTCCATCATAATGTGATGTTACAGAGCTGTCTCCATCATAATGTGTTGTTACAGAGCTGTCTCCATCATAATGTGTTACAGAGCTGTCTCCATCATAATGTATTGTTACAGAGCTGTCTCCATCATAATGTATTGTTACAGAGCTGTCTCCATCATAATGTATTGTAACAGAGCTGTCTCCATCATAATGTGTTGTTACAGAGCTGTCTCCATCATAATGTATTGTTACAGAGCTGTCTCCATCATAATGTATTGTTACAGAGCTGTCTCCATCATAATGTGTTGTTACAGAGCTGTCTCCATCATAATGTATTGTTACAGAGCTGTCTCCATCATAATGTGTTACAGAGCTGTCTCCATCATAATGTATTGTTACAGAGCTGTCTCCATCATAATGTGTTGTTACAGAGCTGTCTCCATCATAATGTGTTGTTACAGAGCTGTCTCCATCATAATGTATTGTAACAGAGCTGTCTCCATCATAATGTGTTGTTACAGAGCTGTCTCCATCATAATGTATTGTTACAGAGCTGTCTCCATCATAATGTATTGTTACAGAGCTGTCTCCATCATAATGTGTTACAGAGCTGTCTCCATCATAATGTGTTACAGAGCTGTCTCCATCATAATGTGTTGTTACAGAGCTGTCTCCATCATAATGTGTTACAGAGCTGTCTCCATCATAATGTATTGTTACAGAGCTGTCTCCATCATAATGTATTGTTACAGAGCTGTCTCCATCATAATGTGTTGTTACAGAGCTGTCTCCATCATAATGTGTTGTTATAGAGCTGTCTCCATCATAATGTGTTGTTACAGAGCTGTCTCCATCATAATGTATTGTTACAGAGCTGTCTCCATCATAATGTATTGTTACAGAGCTGTCTCCATCATAATGTATTGTTACAGAGCTGTCTCCATCATAATGTGTTGTTACAGAGCTGTCTCCATCATAATGTGTTACAGAGCTGTCTCCATCATAATGTGTTGTTACAGAGCTGTCTCCATCATAATGTATTGTTACAGAGCTGTCTCCATCATAATGTGTTACAGAGCTGTCTCCATCATAATGTGTTACAGAGCTGTCTCCATCATAATGTATTGTTACAGAGCTGTCTCCATCATAATGTGTTGTTACAGAGCTGTCTCCATCATAATGTATTGTTACAGAGATGTCTCCATCATAATGTATTGTTACAGAGCTGTCTCCATCATAATGTATTGTTACAGAGCTGTCTCCATCATAATGTATTTTTACAGAGCTGTCTCCATCATAATGTGTTGTTACAGAGCTGTCTCCATCATAATGTGTAACAGAGCTGTCTCCATCATAATGTATTGTTACAGAGCTGTCTCCATCATAATGTGTTGTTACAGAGCTGTCTCCATCATAATGTGTTGTTACAGAGCTGTCTCCATCATAATGTGTTACAGAGCTGTCTCCATCATAATGTATTGTTACAGAGCTGTCTCCATCATAATGTATTGTTATAGAGCTGTCTCCATCATAATGTATTGTTACAGAGCTGTCTCCATCATAATGTATTGTTACAGAGCTGTCTCCATCATAATGTGATGTTACAGAGCTGTCTCCATCATAATGTGTTGTTACAGAGCTGTCTCCATCATAATGTGTTGTTACAGAGCTGTCTCCATCATAATGTGTTACAGAGCTGTCTCCATCATAATGTATTGTTACAGAGCTGTCTCCATCATAATGTATTGTTATAGAGCTGTATCCATCATAATGTATTGTTACAGAGCTGTCTCCATCATAATGTATTTTTACAGAGCTGTCTCCATCATAATGTGATGTTACAGAGCTGTCTCCATCATAATGTATTGTTATAGAGCTGTCTCCATCATAATGTATTGTTACAGAGCTGTCTCCATCATAATGTGATGTTACAGAGCTGTCTCCATCATAATGTTATGTTACAGAGCTGTCTCCATCATAATGTATTGTTACAGAGCTGTCTCCATCATAATGTATTGTTACAGAGCTGTCTCCATCATAATGTATTGTTACAGAGCTGTCTCCATCATAATGTGTTACAGAGCTGTCTCCATCATAATGTGTTACAGAGCTGTCTCCATCATAATGTGTTGTTACAGAGCTGTCTCCATCATAATGTGTTACAGAGCTGTCTCCATCATAATGTGTTACAGAGCTGTCTCCATCATAATGTGTTGTTACAGAGCTGTCTCCATCATAATGTATTGTTACAGAGCTGTCTCCATCATAATGTATTGTAACAGAGCTGTCTCCATCATAATGTATTGTTACAGAGCTGTCTCCATCATAATCTATTGTTACAGAGCTGTCTCCATCATAATGTATTGTAACAGAGCTGTCTCCATCATAATGTGTTGTTACAGAGCTGTCTCCATCATAATGTGTTACAGAGCTGTCTCCATCATAATGTATTGTTACAGAGCTGTCTCCATCATAATGTATTGTTACAGAGCTGTCTCCATCATAATGTGTTGTTACAGAGCTGTCTCCATCATAATGTGTTACAGAGCTGTCTCCATCATAATGTGTTACAGAGCTGTCTCCATCATAATGTGTTACAGAGCTGTCTCCATCATAATGTGTTACAGAGCTGTCTCCATCATAATGTGTTACAGAGCTGTCTCCATCATAATGTGTTATAGAGCTGTCTCCATCATAATGTGTTACAGAGCTGTCTCCATCATAATGTATTGTTATAGAGCTGTCTCCATCATAATGTATTGTTACAGAGCTGTCTCCATCATAATGTATTGTTACAGAGCTGTCTCCATCATAATGTATTGTTACAGAGCTGTCTCCATCATAATGTATTGTAACAGAGCTGTCTCCATCATAATGTATTGTTACAGAGCTGTCTCCATCATAATGTATTGTAACAGAGCTGTCTCCATCATAATGTATTGTTACAGAGCTGTCTCCATCATAATGTGTTACAGAGCTGTCTCCATCATAATGTATTGTTACAGAGCTGTCTCCATCATAATGTATTGTTATAGAGCTGTCTCCATCATAATGTATTGTTACAGAGCTGTCTCCATCATAATGTATTTTTACAGAGCTGTCTCCATCATAATGTGATGTTACAGAGCTGTCTCCATCATAATGTATTGTTATAGAGCTGTCTCCATCATAATGTATTGTTACAGAGCTGTCTCCATCATAATGTGATGTTACAGAGCTGTCTCCATCATAATGTTATGTTACAGAGCTGTCTCCATCATAATGTATTGTTACAGAGCTGTCTCCATCATAATGTATTGTTACAGAGCTGTCTCCATCATAATGTATTGTTACAGAGCTGTCTCCATCATAATGTGTTACAGAGCTGTCTCCATCATAATGTGTTACAGAGCTGTCTCCATCATAATGTGTTGTTACAGAGCTGTCTCCATCATAATGTGTTACAGAGCTGTCTCCATCATAATGTGTTACAGAGCTGTCTCCATCATAATGTGTTGTTACAGAGCTGTCTCCATCATAATGTATTGTTACAGAGCTGTCTCCATCATAATGTATTGTAACAGAGCTGTCTCCATCATAATGTATTGTTACAGAGCTGTCTCCATCATAATCTATTGTTACAGAGCTGTCTCCATCATAATGTATTGTAACAGAGCTGTCTCCATCATAATGTGTTGTTACAGAGCTGTCTCCATCATAATGTGTTACAGAGCTGTCTCCATCATAATGTATTGTTACAGAGCTGTCTCCATCATAATGTATTGTTACAGAGCTGTCTCCATCATAATGTGTTGTTACAGAGCTGTCTCCATCATAATGTGTTACAGAGCTGTCTCCATCATAATGTGTTACAGAGCTGTCTCCATCATAATGTGTTACAGAGCTGTCTCCATCATAATGTGTTACAGAGCTGTCTCCATCATAATGTGTTACAGAGCTGTCTCCATCATAATGTGTTATAGAGCTGTCTCCATCATAATGTGTTACAGAGCTGTCTCCATCATAATGTATTGTTATAGAGCTGTCTCCATCATAATGTATTGTTACAGAGCTGTCTCCATCATAATGTATTGTTACAGAGCTGTCTCCATCATAATGTATTGTTACAGAGCTGTCTCCATCATAATGTATTGTAACAGAGCTGTCTCCATCATAATGTATTGTTACAGAGCTGTCTCCATCATAATGTATTGTAACAGAGCTGTCTCCATCATAATGTATTGTTACAGAGCTGTCTCCATCATAATGTGTTGTCACAGAGCTGTCTCCATCATAATGTGTTGTTACAGAGCTGTCTCCATCATAATGTGATGTTACAGAGCTGTCTCCATCATAATGTGTTACAAAGCTGTCTCCATCACAATGTGATGTTACAGAGCTGTCTCCATCATAATGTGATGTTACAGAGCTGTCTCCATCATAATGTGTTGTTATAGAGCTGTCTCCATCATAATGTATTGTTACAGAGCTGTCTCCATCATAATGTGTTACAGAGCTGTCTCCATCATAATGTGATGTTACAGAGCTGTCTCCATCATAATGTATTGTTACAGAGCTGTCTCCATCATAATGTGTTACAGAGCTGTCTCCATCATAATGTATTGTTACAGAGCTGTCTCCATCATAATGTGTTACAGAGCTGTCTCCATCATAATGTGATGTTACAGAGCTGTCTCCATCATAATGTGTTACAGAGCTGTCTCCATCATTATGTATTGTTACAGAGCTGTCTCCATCATAATGTATTGTAACAGAGCTGTCTCCATCATAATGTATTGTTACAGAGCTGTCTCCATCATAATGTATTGTTACAGAGCTGTCTCCATCATAATGTATTGTAACAGAGCTGTCTCCATCATAATGTATTGTAACAGAGCTGTCTCCATCATAATGTGTTGTTACAGAGCTGTCTCCATCATAATGTATTGTTACAGAGCTGTCTCCATCATAATGTGTTGTTACAGAGCTGTCTCCATCATAATGTATTGTTACAGAGCTGTCTCCATCATAATGTGTTACAGAGCTGTCTCCATCATAATGTATTGTTACAGAGCTGTCTCCATCATAATGTGTTGTTACAGAGCTGTCTCCATCATAATGTATTGTTACAGAGCTGTCTCCATCATAATGTATTGTTACAGAGCTGTCTCCATCATAATGTGTTGTTACAGAGCTGTCTCCATCATAATGTGTTACAGAGCTGTCTCCATCATAATGTATTGTTACAGAGCTGTCTCCATCATAATGTGTTGTTACAGAGCTGTCTCCATCATAATGTATTGTTACAGAGCTGTCTCCATCATAATGTATTGTAACAGAGCTGTCTCCATCATAATGTGTTGTTACAGAGTTGTCTCCATCATAATGTATTGTTATAGAGCTGTCTCCATCATAATGTATTGTTACAGAGCTGTCTCCATCATAATGTGATGTTACAGAGCTGTCTCCATCATAATGTATTGTTACAGAGCTGTCTCCATCATAATGTGATGTTACAGAGCTGTCTCCATCATAATGTATTGTTACAGAGCTGTCTCCATCATAATGTGTTGTTACAGAGCTGTCTCCATCATAATGTGTTGTTACAGAGCTGTCTCCATCATAATGTGTTGTTACAGAGCTGTCTCCATCATAATGTATTGTTACAGAGCTGTCTCCATCATAATGTGATGTTACAGAGCTGTCTCCATCATAATGTATTGTTACAGAGCTGTCTCCATCATAATGTATTGTTACAGAGCTGTCTCCATCATAATGTGATGTTACAGAGCTGTCTCCATCATAATGTGATGTTACAGAGCTGTCTCCATCATAATGTGTTGTTACAGAGCTGTCTCCATCATAATGTATTGTTACAGAGCTGTCTCCATCATAATGTGTTACAGAGCTGTCTCCATCATAATGTATTGTTACAGAGCTGTCTCCATCATAATGTATTGTTACAGAGCTGTCTCCATCATAATGTATTGTTACAGAGCTGTCTCCATCATAATGTGTTACAGAGCTGTCTCCATCATAATGTATTGTTACAGAGCTGTCTCCATCATAATGTGTTGTTACAGAGCTGTCTCCATCATAATGTGTTACAGAGCTGTCTCCATCATAATGTATTGTTACAGAGCTGTCTCCATCATAATGTGTTGTTACAGAGCTGTCTCCATCATAATGTATTGTTACAGAGCTGTCTCCATCATAATGTATTGTAACAGAGCTGTCTCCATCATAATGTGTTGTTACAGAGTTGTCTCCATCATAATGTATTGTTATAGAGCTGTCTCCATCATAATGTATTGTTACAGAGCTGTCTCCATCATAATGTGATGTTACAGAGCTGTCTCCATCATAATGTATTGTTACAGAGCTGTCTCCATCATAATGTGATGTTACAGAGCTGTCTCCATCATAATGTATTGTTACAGAGCTGTCTCCATCATAATGTGTTGTTACAGAGCTGTCTCCATCATAATGTGTTGTTACAGAGCTGTCTCCATCATAATGTGTTGTTACAGAGCTGTCTCCATCATAATGTATTGTTACAGAGCTGTCTCCATCATAATGTGATGTTACAGAGCTGTCTCCATCATAATGTATTGTTACAGAGCTGTCTCCATCATAATGTATTGTTACAGAGCTGTCTCCATCATAATGTGATGTTACAGAGCTGTCTCCATCATAATGTGATGTTACAGAGCTGTCTCCATCATAATGTGTTGTTACAGAGCTGTCTCCATCATAATGTATTGTTACAGAGCTGTCTCCATCATAATGTGTTACAGAGCTGTCTCCATCATAATGTATTGTTACAGAGCTGTCTCCATCATAATGTATTGTTACAGAGCTGTCTCCATCATAATGTATTGTTACAGAGCTGTCTCCATCATAATGTGTTACAGAGCTGTCTCCATCATAATGTATTGTTACAGAGCTGTCTCCATCATAATGTATTGTTACAGAGCTGTCTCCATCATAATGTGTTACAGAGCTGTCTCCATCATAATGTATTGTTACAGAGCTGTCTCCATCATAATGTATTGTTACAGAGCTGTCTCCATCATAATGTGTTACAGAGCTGTCTCCATCATAATGTATTGTTACAGAGCTGTCTCCATCATAATGTGTTGTTACAGAGCTGTCTCCATCATAATGTATTGTTACAGAGCTGTCTCCATCATAATGTATTGTTACAGAGCTGTCTCCATCATAATGTATTGTTACAGAGCTGTCTCCATCATAATGTATTGTTACAGAGCTGTCTCCATCATAATGTGTTGTTACAGAGCTGTCTCCATCATAATGTGTAACAGAGCTGTCTCCGTCATAATGTATTGTTACAGAGCTGTCTCCATCATAATGTGTTGTTACAGAGCTGTCTCCATCATAATGTGTTGTTACAGAGCTGTCTCCATCATAATGTGTTACAGAGCTGTCTCCATCATAATGTATTGTTACAGAGCTGTCTCCATCATAATGTATTGTTATAGAGCTGTCTCCATCATAATGTATTGTTACAGAGCTGTCTCCATCATAATGTATTGTTACAGAGCTGTCTCCATCATAATGTGATGTTACAGAGCTGTCTCCATCATAATGTATTGTTATAGAGCTGTCTCCATCATAATGTATTGTTACAGAGCTGTCTCCATCATAATGTGATGTTACAGAGCTGTCTCCATCATAATGTTATGTTACAGAGCTGTCTCCATCATAATGTATTGTTACAGAGCTGTCTCCATCATAATGTATTGTTACAGAGCTGTCTCCATCATAATGTATTGTTACAGAGCTGTCTCCATCATAATGTATTGTTACAGAGCTGTCTCCATCATAATGTGTTGTTACAGAGCTGTCTCCATCATAATGTGTAACAGAGCTGTCTCCATCATAATGTATTGTTACAGAGCTGTCTCCATCATAATGTGTTGTTACAGAGCTGTCTCCATCATAATGTGTTGTTACAGAGCTGTCTCCATCATAATGTATTGTAACAGAGCTGTCTCCATCATAATGTATTGTTACAGAGCTGTCTCCATCATAATGTATTGTTACAGAGCTGTCTCCATCATAATGTATTGTTACAGAGCTGTCTCCATCATAATGTGTTACAGAGCTGTCTCCATCATAATGTATTGTTACAGAGCTGTCTCCATCATAATGTGTTGTTACAGAGCTGTCTCCATCATAATGTATTGTTACAGAGCTGTCTCCATCATAATGTATTGTAACAGAGCTGTCTCCATCATAATGTGTTGTTACAGAGTTGTCTCCATCATAATGTATTGTTATAGAGCTGTCTCCATCATAATGTGTTGTTACAGAGCTGTCTCCATCATAATGTATTGTTACAGAGCTGTCTCCATCATAATGTGATGTTACAGAGCTGTCTCCATCATAATGTATTGTTACAGAGCTGTCTCCATCATAATGTATTGTTACAGAGCTGTCTCCATCATAATGTGATGTTACAGAGCTGTCTCCATCATAATGTGATGTTACAGAGCTGTCTCCATCATAATGTGTTGTTACAGAGCTGTCTCCATCATAATGTATTGTTACAGAGCTGTCTCCATCATAATGTGTTACAGAGCTGTCTCCATCATAATGTATTGTTACAGAGCTGTCTCCATCATAATGTATTGTTACAGAGCTGTCTCCATCATAATGTATTGTTACAGAGCTGTCTCCATCATAATGTATTGTTACAGAGCTGTCTCCATCATAATGTGTTACAGAGCTGTCTCCATCATAATGTATTGTTACAGAGCTGTCTCCATCATAATGTATTGTTACAGAGCTGTCTCCATCATAATGTGTTACAGAGCTGTCTCCATCATAATGTATTGTTACAGAGCTGTCTCCATCATAATGTATTGTTACAGAGCTGTCTCCATCATAATGTGTTACAGAGCTGTCTCCATCATAATGTATTGTTACAGAGCTGTCTCCATCATAATGTATTGTTACAGAGCTGTCTCCATCATAATGTATTGTTACAGAGCTGTCTCCATCATAATGTATTGTTACAGAGCTGTCTCCATCATAATGTGTTACAGAGCTGTCTCCATCATAATGTATTACAGAGCTGTCTCCATCATAATGTGTTACAGAGCTGTCTCCATCATAATGTATTGTTACAGAGCTGTCTCCATCATAATGTGTTGTTACAGAGCTGTCTCCATCATAATGTATTGTTACAGAGCTGTCTCCATCATAATGTGTTGTAACAGAGCTGTCTCCATCATAATGTGTTACAGAGCTGTCTCCATCATAATGTATTGTGACAGAGCTGTCTCCATCATAATGTATTGTTACAGAGCTGTCTCCATCATAATGTATTGTTACAGAGCTGTCTCCATCATAATGTATTGTTACAGAGCTGTCTCCATCATAATGTGTTACAGAGCTGTCTCCATCATAACGTGTTGTTACAGTGCTGTCTCCATCATAATGTATTGTTACAGAGCTGTCTCCATCATAATGTATTGTTACAGAGCTGTCTCCATCATAATGTGATGTTACAGAGCTGTCTCCATCATAATGTGATGTTACAGAGCTGTCTCCATCATAATGTGTTGTTACAGAGCTGTCTCCATCATAATGTATTGTTACAGAGCTGTCTCCATCATAATGTGTTACAGAGCTGTCTCCATCATAATGTATTGTTACAGAGCTGTCTCCATCATAATGTATTGTTACAGAGCTGTCTCCATCATAATGTGTTGTTACAGAGCTGTCTCCATCATAATGTATTGTTACAGAGCTGTCTCCATCATAATGTGTTACAGAGCTGTCTCCATCATAATGTATTGTTACAGAGCTGTCTCCATCATAATGTATTGTTACAGAGCTGTCTCCATCATAATGTGTTACAGAGCTGTCTCCATCATAATGTATTGTTACAGAGCTGTCTCCATCATAATGTATTGTTACAGAGCTGTCTCCATCATAATGTATTACAGAGCTGTCTCCATCATAATGTATTGTTACAGAGCTGTCTCCATCATAATGTATTGTTACAGAGCTGTCTCCATCATAATGTATTGTTACAGAGCTGTCTCCATCATAATGTATTGTTACAGAGCTGTCTCCATCATAATGTGTTACAGAGCTGTCTCCATCATAATGTATTACAGAGCTGTCTCCATCATAATGTGTTACAGAGCTGTCTCCATCATAATGTATTGTTACAGAGCTGTCTCCATCATAATGTGTTGTTACAGAGCTGTCTCCATCATAATGTATTGTTACAGAGCTGTCTCCATCATAATGTGTTGTAACAGAGCTGTCTCCATCATAATGTGTTACAGAGCTGTCTCCATCATAATGTATTGTTACAGAGCTGTCTCCATCATAATGTATTGTTACAGAGCTGTCTCCATCATAATGTATTGTTACAGAGCTGTCTCCATCATAATGTATTGTTACAGAGCTGTCTCCATCATAATGTGTTACAGAGCTGTCTCCATCATAATGTGTTGTTACAGAGCTGTCTCCATCATAATGTGTTGTTACAGAGCTGTCTCCATCATAATGTTATGTTACAGAGCTGTCTCCATCATAATGTATTGTTACAGAGCTGTCTCCATCATAATGTATTGTTACAGAGCTGTCTCCATCATAATGTATTGTTACAGAGCTGTCTCCATCATAATGTGTTACAGAGCTGTCTCCATCATAATGTGTTGTTACAGAGCTGTCTCCATCATAATGTATTGTTACAGAGATGTCTCCATCATAATGTATTGTTACAGAGCTGTCTCCATCATAATGTATTGTTACAGAGCTGTCTCCATCATAATGTATTGTTACAGAGCTGTCTCCATCATAATGTGTTACAGAGCTGTCTCCATCATAATGTTATGTTACAGAGCTGTCTCCATCATAATGTATTGTTACAGAGCTGTCTCCATCATAATGTATTGTTACAGAGCTGTCTCCATCATAATGTGTTGTTACAGAGCTGTCTCCATCATAATGTATTGTTACAGAGCTGTCTCCATCATAATGTATTGTAACAGAGCTGTCTCCATCATAATGTGTTGTTACAGAGTTGTCTCCATCATAATGTGTTGTAACAGAGCTGTCTCCATCATAATGTATTGTTACAGAGCTGTCTCCATCATAATGTGTTGTTACAGAGCTGTCTCCATCATAATGTATTGTTACAGAGCTGTCTCCATCATAATGTGATGTTACAGAGCTGTCTCCATCATAATGTATTGTTACAGAGCTGTCTCCATCATAATGTATTGTTACAGAGCTGTCTCCATCATAATGTGATGTTACAGAGCTGTCTCCATCATAATGTGATGTTACAGAGCTGTCTCCATCATAATGTGTTGTTACAGAGCTGTCTCCATCATAATGTATTGTTACAGAGCTGTCTCCATCATAATGTGTTACAGAGCTGTCTCCATCATAATGTATTGTTACAGAGCTGTCTCCATCATAATGTATTGTTACAGAGCTGTCTCCATCATAATGTATTGTTACAGAGCTGTCTCCATCATAATGTGTTACAGAGCTGTCTCCATCATAATGTATTGTTACAGAGCTGTCTCCATCATAATGTGTTACAGAGCTGTCTCCATCATAATGTATTGTTACAGAGCTGTCTCCATCATAATGTGTTGTTACAGAGCTGTCTCCATCATAATGTATTGTTACAGAGCTGTCTCCATCATAATGTATTGTTACAGAGCTGTCTCCATCATAATGTATTGTTACAGAGCTGTCTCCATCATAATGTATTGTTACAGAGCTGTCTCCATCATAATGTGTTGTTACAGAGCTGTCTCCATCATAATGTGTAACAGAGCTGTCTCCGTCATAATGTATTGTTACAGAGCTGTCTCCATCATAATGTGTTGTTACAGAGCTGTCTCCATCATAATGTGTTGTTACAGAGCTGTCTCCATCATAATGTGTTACAGAGCTGTCTCCATCATAATGTATTGTTACAGAGCTGTCTCCATCATAATGTATTGTTATAGAGCTGTCTCCATCATAATGTATTGTTACAGAGCTGTCTCCATCATAATGTATTGTTACAGAGCTGTCTCCATCATAATGTGATGTTACAGAGCTGTCTCCATCATAATGTATTGTTATAGAGCTGTCTCCATCATAATGTATTGTTACAGAGCTGTCTCCATCATAATGTGATGTTACAGAGCTGTCTCCATCATAATGTTATGTTACAGAGCTGTCTCCATCATAATGTATTGTTACAGAGCTGTCTCCATCATAATGTATTGTTACAGAGCTGTCTCCATCATAATGTATTGTTACAGAGCTGTCTCCATCATAATGTATTGTTACAGAGCTGTCTCCATCATAATGTGTTGTTACAGAGCTGTCTCCATCATAATGTGTAACAGAGCTGTCTCCATCATAATGTATTGTTACAGAGCTGTCTCCATCATAATGTGTTGTTACAGAGCTGTCTCCATCATAATGTGTTGTTACAGAGCTGTCTCCATCATAATGTATTGTAACAGAGCTGTCTCCATCATAATGTATTGTTACAGAGCTGTCTCCATCATAATGTATTGTTACAGAGCTGTCTCCATCATAATGTATTGTTACAGAGCTGTCTCCATCATAATGTGTTACAGAGCTGTCTCCATCATAATGTATTGTTACAGAGCTGTCTCCATCATAATGTGTTGTTACAGAGCTGTCTCCATCATAATGTATTGTTACAGAGCTGTCTCCATCATAATGTATTGTTACAGAGCTGTCTCCATCATAATGTGTTGTTACAGAGCTGTCTCCATCATAATGTGTAACAGAGCTGTCTCCGTCATAATGTATTGTTACAGAGCTGTCTCCATCATAATGTGTTGTTACAGAGCTGTCTCCATCATAATGTGTTGTTACAGAGCTGTCTCCATCATAATGTGTTACAGAGCTGTCTCCATCATAATGTATTGTTACAGAGCTGTCTCCATCATAATGTATTGTTATAGAGCTGTCTCCATCATAATGTATTGTTACAGAGCTGTCTCCATCATAATGTATTGTTACAGAGCTGTCTCCATCATAATGTGATGTTACAGAGCTGTCTCCATCATAATGTATTGTTATAGAGCTGTCTCCATCATAATGTATTGTTACAGAGCTGTCTCCATCATAATGTGATGTTACAGAGCTGTCTCCATCATAATGTTATGTTACAGAGCTGTCTCCATCATAATGTATTGTTACAGAGCTGTCTCCATCATAATGTATTGTTACAGAGCTGTCTCCATCATAATGTATTGTTACAGAGCTGTCTCCATCATAATGTATTGTTACAGAGCTGTCTCCATCATAATGTGATGTTACAGAGCTGTCTCCATCATAATGTTATGTTACAGAGCTGTCTCCATCATAATGTATTGTTACAGAGCTGTCTCCATCATAATGTATTGTTACAGAGCTGTCTCCATCATAATGTATTGTTACAGAGCTGTCTCCATCATAATGTATTGTTACAGAGCTGTCTCCATCATAATGTGTTGTTACAGAGCTGTCTCCATCATAATGTGTAACAGAGCTGTCTCCATCATAATGTATTGTTACAGAGCTGTCTCCATCATAATGTGTTGTTACAGAGCTGTCTCCATCATAATGTGTTGTTACAGAGCTGTCTCCATCATAATGTATTGTAACAGAGCTGTCTCCATCATAATGTATTGTTACAGAGCTGTCTCCATCATAATGTATTGTTACAGAGCTGTCTCCATCATAATGTGTTACAGAGCTGTCTCCATCATAATGTATTGTTACAGAGCTGTCTCCATCATAATGTGTTGTTACAGAGCTGTCTCCATCATAATGTATTGTTACAGAGCTGTCTCCATCATAATGTATTGTAACAGAGCTGTCTCCATCATAATGTGTTGTTACAGAGTTGTCTCCATCATAATGTATTGTTATAGAGCTGTCTCCATCATAATGTGTTGTTACAGAGCTGTCTCCATCATAATGTATTGTTACAGAGCTGTCTCCATCATAATGTGATGTTACAGAGCTGTCTCCATCATAATGTATTGTTACAGAGCTGTCTCTATCATAATGTATTGTTACAGAGCTGTCTCCATCATAATGTGATGTTACAGAGCTGTCTCCATCATAATGTGATGTTACAGAGCTGTTTCCATCATAATGTGTTGTTACAGAGCTGTCTCCATCATAATGTATTGTTACAGAGCTGTCTCCATCATAATGTGTTACAGAGCTGTCTCCATCATAATGTATTGTTACAGAGCTGTCTCCATCATAATGTATTGTTACAGAGCTGTCTCCATCATAATGTATTGTTACAGAGCTGTCTCCATCATAATGTATTGTTACAGAGCTGTCTCCATCATAATGTGTTACAGAGCTGTCTCCATCATAATGTATTGTTACAGAGCTGTCTCCATCATAATGTATTGTTACAGAGCTGTCTCCATCATAATGTGTTACAGAGCTGTCTCCATCATAATGTATTGTTACAGAGCTGTCTCCATCATAATGTATTGTTACAGAGCTGTCTCCATCATAATGTGTTACAGAGCTGTCTCCATCATAATGTATTGTTACAGAGCTGTCTCCATCATAATGTATTGTTACAGAGCTGTCTCCATCATAATGTATTGTTACAGAGCTGTCTCCATCATAATGTATTGTTACAGAGCTGTCTCCATCATAATGTGTTACAGAGCTGTCTCCATCATAATGTATTACAGAGCTGTCTCCATCATAATGTGTTACAGAGCTGTCTCCATCATAATGTATTGTTACAGAGCTGTCTCCATCATAATGTGTTGTTACAGAGCTGTCTCCATCATAATGTATTGTTACAGAGCTGTCTCCATCATAATGTGTTGTAACAGAGCTGTCTCCATCATAATGTGTTACAGAGCTGTCTCCATCATAATGTATTGTGACAGAGCTGTCTCCATCATAATGTATTGTTACAGAGCTGTCTCCATCATAATGTATTGTTACAGAGCTGTCTCCATCATAATGTATTGTTACAGAGCTGTCTCCATCATAATGTGTTACAGAGCTGTCTCCATCATAACGTGTTGTTACAGTGCTGTCTCCATCATAATGTATTGTTACAGAGCTGTCTCCATCATAATGTATTGTTACAGAGCTGTCTCCATCATAATGTGATGTTACAGAGCTGTCTCCATCATAATGTGATGTTACAGAGCTGTCTCCATCATAATGTGTTGTTACAGAGCTGTCTCCATCATAATGTATTGTTACAGAGCTGTCTCCATCATAATGTGTTACAGAGCTGTCTCCATCATAATGTATTGTTACAGAGCTGTCTCCATCATAATGTATTGTTACAGAGCTGTCTCCATCATAATGTGTTGTTACAGAGCTGTCTCCATCATAATGTATTGTTACAGAGCTGTCTCCATCATAATGTGTTACAGAGCTGTCTCCATCATAATGTATTGTTACAGAGCTGTCTCCATCATAATGTATTGTTACAGAGCTGTCTCCATCATAATGTGTTACAGAGCTGTCTCCATCATAATGTATTGTTACAGAGCTGTCTCCATCATAATGTATTGTTACAGAGCTGTCTCCATCATAATGTATTACAGAGCTGTCTCCATCATAATGTATTGTTACAGAGCTGTCTCCATCATAATGTATTGTTACAGAGCTGTCTCCATCATAATGTATTGTTACAGAGCTGTCTCCATCATAATGTATTGTTACAGAGCTGTCTCCATCATAATGTGTTACAGAGCTGTCTCCATCATAATGTATTACAGAGCTGTCTCCATCATAATGTGTTACAGAGCTGTCTCCATCATAATGTATTGTTACAGAGCTGTCTCCATCATAATGTGTTGTTACAGAGCTGTCTCCATCATAATGTATTGTTACAGAGCTGTCTCCATCATAATGTGTTGTAACAGAGCTGTCTCCATCATAATGTGTTACAGAGCTGTCTCCATCATAATGTATTGTTACAGAGCTGTCTCCATCATAATGTATTGTTACAGAGCTGTCTCCATCATAATGTATTGTTACAGAGCTGTCTCCATCATAATGTATTGTTACAGAGCTGTCTCCATCATAATGTGTTACAGAGCTGTCTCCATCATAATGTGTTGTTACAGAGCTGTCTCCATCATAATGTTATGTTACAGAGCTGTCTCCATCATAATGTATTGTTACAGAGCTGTCTCCATCATAATGTATTGTTACAGAGCTGTCTCCATCATAATGTATTGTTACAGAGCTGTCTCCATCATAATGTATTGTTACAGAGCTGTCTCCATCATAATGTGTTGTTACAGAGCTGTCTCCATCATAATGTGTAACAGAGCTGTCTCCATCATAATGTATTGTTACAGAGCTGTCTCCATCATAATGTGTTGTTACAGAGCTGTCTCCATCATAATGTGTTGTTACAGAGCTGTCTCCATCATAATGTATTGTAACAGAGCTGTCTCCATCATAATGTATTGTTACAGAGCTGTCTCCATCATAATGTATTGTTACAGAGCTGTCTCCATCATAATGTATTGTTACAGAGCTGTCTCCATCATAATGTGTTACAGAGCTGTCTCCATCATAATGTATTGTTACAGAGCTGTCTCCATCATAATGTGTTGTTACAGAGCTGTCTCCATCATAATGTATTGTTACAGAGCTGTCTCCATCATAATGTATTGTAACAGAGCTGTCTCCATCATAATGTGTTGTTACAGAGTTGTCTCCATCATAATGTATTGTTATAGAGCTGTCTCCATCATAATGTGTTGTTACAGAGCTGTCTCCATCATAATGTATTGTTACAGAGCTGTCTCCATCATAATGTGATGTTACAGAGCTGTCTCCATCATAATGTATTGTTACAGAGCTGTCTCTATCATAATGTATTGTTACAGAGCTGTCTCCATCATAATGTGATGTTACAGAGCTGTCTCCATCATAATGTGATGTTACAGAGCTGTCTCCATCATAATGTGTTGTTACAGAGCTGTCTCCATCATAATGTATTGTTACAGAGCTGTCTCCATCATAATGTGTTACAGAGCTGTCTCCATCATAATGTATTGTTACAGAGCTGTCTCCATCATAATGTATTGTTACAGAGCTGTCTCCATCATAATGTATTGTTACAGAGCTGTCTCCATCATAATGTATTGTTACAGAGCTGTCTCCATCATAATGTGTTACAGAGCTGTCTCCATCATAATGTATTGTTACAGAGCTGTCTCCATCATAATGTATTGTTACAGAGCTGTCTCCATCATAATGTGTTACAGAGCTGTCTCCATCATAATGTATTGTTACAGAGCTGTCTCCATCATAATGTATTGTTACAGAGCTGTCTCCATCATAATGTGTTACAGAGCTGTCTCCATCATAATGTATTGTTACAGAGCTGTCTCCATCATAATGTATTGTTACAGAGCTGTCTCCATCATAATGTATTGTTACAGAGCTGTCTCCATCATAATGTATTGTTACAGAGCTGTCTCCATCATAATGTGTTACAGAGCTGTCTCCATCATAATGTATTACAGAGCTGTCTCCATCATAATGTGTTACAGAGCTGTCTCCATCATAATGTATTGTTACAGAGCTGTCTCCATCATAATGTATTGTTACAGAGCTGTCTCCATCATAATGTGTTGTAACAGAGCTGTCTCCATCATAATGTGTTACAGAGCTGTCTCCATCATAATGTATTGTGACAGAGCTGTCTCCATCATAATGTATTGTTACAGAGCTGTCTCCATCATAATGTATTGTTACAGAGCTGTCTCCATCATAATGTATTGTTACAGAGCTGTCTCCATCATAATGTGTTACAGAGCTGTCTCCATCATAACGTGTTGTTACAGTGCTGTCTCCATCATAATGTATTGTTACAGAGCTGTCTCCATCATAATGTATTGTTACAGAGCTGTCTCCATCATAATGTGATGTTACAGAGCTGTCTCCATCATAATGTGATGTTACAGAGCTGTCTCCATCATAATGTGTTGTTACAGAGCTGTCTCCATCATAATGTATTGTTACAGAGCTGTCTCCATCATAATGTGTTACAGAGCTGTCTCCATCATAATGTATTGTTACAGAGCTGTCTCCATCATAATGTATTGTTACAGAGCTGTCTCCATCATAATGTGTTGTTACAGAGCTGTCTCCATCATAATGTATTGTTACAGAGCTGTCTCCATCATAATGTGTTACAGAGCTGTCTCCATCATAATGTATTGTTACAGAGCTGTCTCCATCATAATGTATTGTTACAGAGCTGTCTCCATCATAATGTGTTACAGAGCTGTCTCCATCATAATGTATTGTTACAGAGCTGTCTCCATCATAATGTATTGTTACAGAGCTGTCTCCATCATAATGTATTACAGAGCTGTCTCCATCATAATGTATTGTTACAGAGCTGTCTCCATCATAATGTATTGTTACAGAGCTGTCTCCATCATAATGTATTGTTACAGAGCTGTCTCCATCATAATGTATTGTTACAGAGCTGTCTCCATCATAATGTGTTACAGAGCTGTCTCCATCATAATGTATTACAGAGCTGTCTCCATCATAATGTGTTACAGAGCTGTCTCCATCATAATGTATTGTTACAGAGCTGTCTCCATCATAATGTGTTGTTACAGAGCTGTCTCCATCATAATGTATTGTTACAGAGCTGTCTCCATCATAATGTGTTGTAACAGAGCTGTCTCCATCATAATGTGTTACAGAGCTGTCTCCATCATAATGTATTGTTACAGAGCTGTCTCCATCATAATGTATTGTTACAGAGCTGTCTCCATCATAATGTATTGTTACAGAGCTGTCTCCATCATAATGTATTGTTACAGAGCTGTCTCCATCATAATGTGTTACAGAGCTGTCTCCATCATAATGTGTTGTTACAGAGCTGTCTCCATCATAATGTTATGTTACAGAGCTGTCTCCATCATAATGTATTGTTACAGAGCTGTCTCCATCATAATGTATTGTTACAGAGCTGTCTCCATCATAATGTATTGTTACAGAGCTGTCTCCATCATAATGTGTTACAGAGCTGTCTCCATCATAATGTGTTGTTACAGAGCTGTCTACATCATAATGTGTTACAGAGCTGTCTCCATCATAATGTTATGTTACAGAGCTGTCTCCATCATAATGTATTGTTACAGAGATGTCTCCATCATAATGTATTGTTACAGAGCTGTCTCCATCATAATGTATTGTTACAGAGCTGTCTCCATCATAATGTATTGTTACAGAGCTGTCTCCATCATAATGTGTTACAGAGCTGTCTCCATCATAATGTTATGTTACAGAGCTGTCTCCATCATAATGTATTGTTACAGAGCTGTCTCCATCATAATGTATTGTTACAGAGCTGTCTCCATCATAATGTGTTGTTACAGAGCTGTCTCCATCATAATGTATTGTTACAGAGCTGTCTCCATCATAATGTGTTACAGAGCTGTCTCCATCATAATGTGATGTTACAGAGCTGTCTCTATCATAATGTATTGTTACAGAGATGTCTCCATCATAATGTATTGTTACAGAGCTGTCTCCATCATAATGTATTGTAACAGAGCTGTCTCCATCATAATGTATTGTTACAGAGCTGTCTCCATCATAATGTGATGTTACAGAGCTGTCTCCATCATAATGTATTGTTACAGAGCTGTCTCCATCATAATGTATTGTTACAGAGCTGTCTCCATCATAATGTGTTGTTACAGAGCTGTCTCCATCATAATGTATTGTTACAGAGCTGTCTCCATCATAATGTATTGTTACAGAGCTGTCTCCATCATAATGTGTTGTTACAGAGCTGTCTCCATCATAATGTATTGTTACAGAGCTGTCTCCATCATAATGTGTTACAGAGCTGTCTCCATCATAATGTGTTACAGAGCTGTCTCCATCATAATGTGTTGTTACAGAGCTGTCTCCATCATAATGTATTGTAACAGAGCTGTCTCCATCATAATGTGTTACAGAGCTGTCTCCATCATAATGTATTGTTACAGAGCTGTCTCCATCATAATGTGTTACAGAGCTGTCTCCATCATAATGTGTTACAGAGCTGTCTCCATCATAATGTGTTACAGAGCTGTCTCCATCATAATGTGTTACAGAGCTGTCTCCATCATAATGTATTGTTACAGAGCTGTCTCCATCATAATGTATTGTTACAGAGCTGTCTCCATCATAATGTGTTGTTACAGAGCTGTCTCCATCATAATGTATTGTTACAGAGCTGTCTCCATCATAATGTATTGTTACAGAGCTGTCTCCATCATAATGTATTGTTACAGAGCTGTCTCCATCATAATGTGTTGTTACAGAGCTGTCTCCATCATAATGTGTAACAGAGCTGTCTCCATCATAATGTATTGTTACAGAGCTGTCTCCATCATAATGTGTTGTTACAGAGCTGTCTCCATCATAATGTGTTGTTACAGAGCTGTCTCCATCATAATGTATTGTAACAGAGCTGTCTCCATCATAATGTATTGTTACAGAGCTGTCTCCATCATAATGTATTGTTACAGAGCTGTCTCCATCATAATGTATTGTTACAGAGCTGTCTCCATCATAATGTGTTACAGAGCTGTCTCCATCATAATGTATTGTTACAGAGCTGTCTCCATCATAATGTGTTGTTACAGAGCTGTCTCCATCATAATGTATTGTTACAGAGCTGTCTCCATCATAATGTATTGTAACAGAGCTGTCTCCATCATAATGTGTTGTTACAGAGTTGTCTCCATCATAATGTATTGTTATAGAGCTGTCTCCATCATAATGTGTTGTTACAGAGCTGTCTCCATCATAATGTATTGTTACAGAGCTGTCTCCATCATAATGTGATGTTACAGAGCTGTCTCCATCATAATGTATTGTTACAGAGCTGTCTCTATCATAATGTATTGTTACAGAGCTGTCTCCATCATAATGTGATGTTACAGAGCTGTCTCCATCATAATGTGATGTTACAGAGCTGTCTCCATCATAATGTGTTGTTACAGAGCTGTCTCCATCATAATGTATTGTTACAGAGCTGTCTCCATCATAATGTGTTACAGAGCTGTCTCCATCATAATGTATTGTTACAGAGCTGTCTCCATCATAATGTATTGTTACAGAGCTGTCTCCATCATAATGTATTGTTACAGAGCTGTCTCCATCATAATGTATTGTTACAGAGCTGTCTCCATCATAATGTGTTACAGAGCTGTCTCCATCATAATGTATTGTTACAGAGCTGTCTCCATCATAATGTATTGTTACAGAGCTGTCTCCATCATAATGTATTGTTACAGAGCTGTCTCCATCATAATGTATTGTTACAGAGCTGTCTCCATCATAATGTATTGTTACAGAGCTGTCTCCATCATAATGTATTGTTACAGAGCTGTCTCCATCATAATGTATTGTTACAGAGCTGTCTCCATCATAATGTATTGTTACAGAGCTGTCTCCATCATAATGTATTGTTACAGAGCTGTCTCCATCATAATGTATTGTTACAGAGCTGTCTCCATCATAATGTGTTACAGAGCTGTCTCCATCATAATGTGTTACAGAGCTGTCTCCATCATAATGTATTGTTACAGAGCTGTCTCCATCATAATGTATTGTTACAGAGCTGTCTCCATCATAATGTGTTGTTACAGAGCTGTCTCCATCATAATGTATTGTTACAGAGCTGTCTCCATCATAATGTATTGTTACAGAGCTGTCTCCATCATAATGTGTTGTGACAGAGCTGTCTCCATCATAATGTATTGTGACAGAGCTGTCTCCATCATAATGTATTGTTACAGAGCTGTCTCCATCATAATGTGTTGTTACAGAGCTGTCTCCATCATAATGTATTGTTACAGAGCTGTCTCCATCATAATGTGTTACAGAGCTGTCTCCATCATAACGTGTTGTTACAGTGCTGTCTCCATCATAATGTATTGTTACAGAGCTGTCTCCATCATAATGTATTGTTACAGAGCTGTCTCCATCATAATGTGATGTTACAGAGCTGTCTCCATCATAATGTGATGTTACAGAGCTGTCTCCATCATAATGTGTTGTTACAGAGCTGTCTCCATCATAATGTATTGTTACAGAGCTGTCTCCATCATAATGTGTTACAGAGCTGTCTCCATCATAATGTATTGTTACAGAGCTGTCTCCATCATAATGTATTGTTACAGAGCTGTCTCCATCATAATGTGTTGTTACAGAGCTGTCTCCATCATAATGTATTGTTACAGAGCTGTCTCCATCATAATGTGTTACAGAGCTGTCTCCATCATAATGTATTGTTACAGAGCTGTCTCCATCATAATGTATTGTTACAGAGCTGTCTCCATGATAATGTGTTACAGAGCTGTCTCCATCATAATGTATTGTTACAGAGCTGTCTCCATCATAATGTATTGTTACAGAGCTGTCTCCATCATAATGTATTACAGAGCTGTCTCCATCATAATGTATTGTTACAGAGCTGTCTCCATCATAATGTATTGTTACAGAGCTGTCTCCATCATAATGTATTGTTACAGAGCTGTCTCTATCATAATGTATTGTTACAGAGCTGTCTCCATCATAATGTGTTACAGAGCTGTCTCCATCATAAGGTATTACAGAGCTGTCTCCATCATAATGTGTTACAGAGCTGTCTCCATCATAATGTATTGTTACAGAGCTGTCTCCATCATAATGTGTTGTTACAGAGCTGTCTCCATCATAATGTATTGTTACAGAGCTGTCTCCATCATAATGTGTTGTAACAGAGCTGTCTCCATCATAATGTGTTACAGAGCTGTCTCCATCATAATGTATTGTTACAGAGCTGTCTCCATCATAATGTATTGTTACAGAGCTGTCTCCATCATAATGTATTGTTACAGAGCTGTCTCCATCATAATGTATTGTTACAGAGCTGTCTCCATCATAATGTGTTACAGAGCTGTCTCCATCATAATGTGTTGTTACAGAGCTGTCTCCATCATAATGTTATGTTACAGAGCTGTCTCCATCATAATGTATTGTTACAGAGCTGTCTCCATCATAATGTATTGTTACAGAGCTGTCTCCATCATAATGTATTGTTACAGAGCTGTCTCCATCATAATGTGTTACAGAGCTGTCTCCATCATAATGTGTTGTTACAGAGCTGTCTACATCATAATGTGTTACAGAGCTGTCTCCATCATAATGTTATGTTACAGAGCTGTCTCCATCATAATGTATTGTTACAGAGATGTCTCCATCATAATGTATTGTTACAGAGCTGTCTCCATCATAATGTATTGTTACAGAGCTGTCTCCATCATAATGTATTGTTACAGAGCTGTCTCCATCATAATGTGTTACAGAGCTGTCTCCATCATAATGTTATGTTACAGAGCTGTCTCCATCATAATGTATTGTTACAGAGCTGTCTCCATCATAATGTATTGTTACAGAGCTGTCTCCATCATAATGTGTTGTTACAGAGCTGTCTCCATCATAATGTATTGTTACAGAGCTGTCTCCATCATAATGTGTTACAGAGCTGTCTCCATCATAATGTGATGTTACAGAGCTGTCTCTATCATAATGTATTGTTACAGAGATGTCTCCATCATAATGTATTGTTACAGAGCTGTCTCCATCATAATGTATTGTAACAGAGCTGTCTCCATCATAATGTATTGTTACAGAGCTGTCTCCATCATAATGTGATGTTACAGAGCTGTCTCCATCATAATGTATTGTTACAGAGCTGTCTCCATCATAATGTATTGTTACAGAGCTGTCTCCATCATAATGTGTTGTTACAGAGCTGTCTCCATCATAATGTATTGTTACAGAGCTGTCTCCATCATAATGTATTGTTACAGAGCTGTCTCCATCATAATGTGTTGTTACAGAGCTGTCTCCATCATAATGTATTGTTACAGAGCTGTCTCCATCATAATGTGTTACAGAGCTGTCTCCATCATAATGTGTTACAGAGCTGTCTCCATCATAATGTGTTGTTACAGAGCTGTCTCCATCATAATGTATTGTAACAGAGCTGTCTCCATCATAATGTGTTACAGAGCTGTCTCCATCATAATGTATTGTTACAGAGCTGTCTCCATCATAATGTGTTACAGAGCTGTCTCCATCATAATGTGTTACAGAGCTGTCTCCATCATAATGTGTTACAGAGCTGTCTCCATCATAATGTGTTACAGAGCTGTCTCCATCATAATGTATTGTTACAGAGCTGTCTCCATCATAATGTATTGTTACAGAGCTGTCTCCATCATAATGTGTTGTTACAGAGCTGTCTCCATCATAATGTATTGTTACAGAGCTGTCTCCATCATAATGTATTGTTACAGAGCTGTCTCCATCATAATGTATTGTTACAGAGCTGTCTCCATCATAATGTATTGTTACAGAGCTGTCTCCATCATAATGTATTGTTACAGAGCTGTCTCCATCATAATGTATTGTTACAGAGCTGTCTCCATCATAATGTATTGTTACAGAGCTGTCTCCATCATAATGTGTTGTAACAGAGCTGTCTCCATCATAATGTGTTGTAACAGAGCTGTCTCCATCATAATGTGTTGTAACAGAGCTGTCTCCATCATAATGTATTGTAACAGAGCTGTCTCCATCATAATGTATTGTTACAGAGCTGTCTCCATCATAATGTGTTGTTACAGAGCTGTCTCCATCATAATGTATTGTTACAGAGCTGTCTCCATCATAATGTGTTGTTATAGAGCTGTCTCCATCATAATGTATTGTTACAGAGCTGTCTCCATCATAATGTGTTACAGAGCTGTCTCCATCATAATGTGTTACAGAGCTGTCTCCATCAAAATGTATTGTCACAGAGCTGTCTCCATCATAATGTGTTGTTACAGAGCTGTCTCCATCATAATGTGTTACAGAGCTGTCTCCATCATAATGTATTGTTACAGAGCTGTCTCCATCATAATCTGTTACAGAGCTGTCTCCATCATAATGTATTGTAACAGAGCTGTCTCCATCATAATGTATTGTTACAGAGCTGTCTCCATCATAATGTATTGTTACAGAGCTGTCTCCATCATAATGTGTTACAGAGCTGTCTCCATCATAATGTATTGTTACAGAGCTGTCTCCATCATAATGTATTGTTACAGAGCTGTCTCCATCATTATGTGATGTTACAGAGCTGTCTCCATCATAATGTGTTACAGAGCTGTCTCCATCATAATGTGTTACAGAGCTGTCTCCATCATAATGTGTTACAGAGCTGTCTCCATCATAATGTGTTGTTACAGAGCTGTCTCCATCATAATGTATTGTAACAGAGCTGTCTCCATCATAATGTATTGTTACAGAGCTGTCTCCATCATAATGTGTTGTTACAGAGCTGTCTCCATCATAATGTGTTACAGAGCTGTCTCCATCATAATGTATTGTTACAGAGCTGTCTCCATCATAATGTATTGTTACAGAGCTGTCTCCATCATAATGTGTTACAGAGCTGTCTCCATCATAATGTGTTACAGAGCTGTCTCCATCATAATGTGTTACAGAGCTGTCTCCATCATAATGTATTGTTACAGAGCTGTCTCCATCATAATGTGTTGTTACAGAGCTGTCTCCATCATAATGTATTGTTACAGAGCTGTCTCCATCATAATGTATTGTTACAGAGCTGTCTCCATCATAATGTATTGTTACAGAGCTGTCTCCATCATAATGTATTGTTACAGAGCTGTCTCCATCATAATGTGTTGTTACAGAGCTGTCTCCATCATAATGTGTAACAGAGCTGTCTCCATCATAATGTATTGTTACAGAGCTGTCTCCATCATAATGTGTTGTTACAGAGCTGTCTCCATCATAATGTGTTGTTACAGAGCTGTCTCCATCATAATGTATTGTTACAGAGCTGTCTCCATCATAATGTATTGTTACAGAGCTGTCTCCATCATAATGTATTGTTACAGAGCTGTCTCCATCATAATGTGTTGTTACAGAGCTGTCTCCATCATAATGTGTTACAGAGCTGTCTCCATCATAATGTATTGTTACAGAGCTGTCTCCATCATAATGTATTGTTATAGAACTGTCTCCATCATAATGTATTGTTACAGAGCTGTCTCCATCATAATGTATTGTTACAGAGCTGTCTCCATCATAATGTGATGTTACAGAGCTGTCTCCATCATAATGTATTGTTATAGAGCTGTCTCCATCATAATGTATTGTTACAGAGCTGTCTCCATCATAATGTGATGTTACAGAGCTGTCTCCATCATAATGTTATGTTACAGAGCTGTCTCCATCATAATGTATTGTTACAGAGCTGTCTCCATCATAATGTATTGTTACAGAGCTGTCTCCATCATAATGTATTGTTACAGAGCTGTCTCCATCATAATGTATTGTTACAGAGCTGTCTCCATCATAATGTGTTACAGAGCTGTCTCCACCATAATGTGTTGTTACAGAGCTGTCTCCATCATAATGTGTTGTTACAGAGCTGTCTCCATCATAATGTATTGTTACAGAGCTGTCTCCATCATAATGTATTGTAACAGAGCTGTCTCCATCATAATGTGTTGTTACAGAGTTGTCTCCATCATAATGTATTGTTATAGAGCTGTTTCCATCATAATGTGTTGTTACAGAGCTGTCTCCATCATAATGTATTGTTACAGAGCTGTCTCCATCATAATGTGATGTTACAGAGCTGTCTCCATCATAATGTATTGTTACAGAGCTGTCTCTATCATAATGTATTGTTACAGAGCTGTCTCCATCATAATGTGATGTTACAGAGCTGTCTCCATCATAATGTGATGTTACAGAGCTGTCTCCATCATAATGTGTTGTTACAGAGCTGTCTCCATCATAATGTATTGTTACAGAGCTGTCTCCATCATAATGTATTGTAACAGAGCTGTCTCCATCATAATGTATTGTTACAGAGCTGTCTCCATCATAATCTATTGTTACAGAGCTGTCTCCATCATAATGTATTGTAACAGAGCTGTCTCCATCATAATGTGTTGTTACAGAGCTGTCTCCATCATAATGTGTTACAGAGCTGTCTCCATCATAATGTATTGTTACAGAGCTGTCTCCATCATAATGTATTGTTACAGAGCTGTCTCCATCATAATGTGTTGTTACAGAGCTGTCTCCATCATAATGTATTGTTACAGAGCTGTCTCCATCATAATGTATTGTTACAGAGCTGTCTCCATCATAATGTGTTACAGAGCTGTCTCCATCATAATGTATTGTTACAGAGCTGTCTCCATCATAATGTATTGTTACAGAGCTGTCTCCATCATAATGTATTGTTACAGAGCTGTCTCCATCATAATGTATTGTTACAGAGCTGTCTCCATCATAATGTATTGTTACAGAGCTGTCTCCATCATAATGTGTTACAGAGCTGTCTCCATCATAATGTATTGTTACAGAGCTGTCTCCATCATAATGTGTTGTTACAGAGCTGTCTCCATCATAATGTATTGTTACAGAGCTGTCTCCATCATAATGTGTTGTCACAGAGCTGTCTCCATCATAATGGTTTGTTACAGAGCTGTCTCCATCATAATGTATTGTGACAGAGCTGTCTCCATCATAATGTATTGTTACAGAGCTGTCTCCATCATAATGTATTGTTACAGAGCTGTCTCCATCATAATGTATTGTTACAGAGCTGTCTCCATCATAATGTGTTACAGAGCTGTCTCCATCATAACGTGTTGTTACAGTGCTGTCTCCATCATAATGTATTGTTACAGAGCTGTCTCCATCATAATGTATTGTTACAGAGCTGTCTCCATCATAATGTGATGTTACAGAGCTGTCTCCATCATAATGTGATGTTACAGAGCTGTCTCCATCATAATGTGTTGTTACAGAGCTGTCTCCATCATAATGTATTGTTACAGAGCTGTCTCCATCATAATGTGTTACAGAGCTGTCTCCATCATAATGTATTGTTACAGAGCTGTCTCCATCATAATGTATTGTTACAGAGCTGTCTCCATCATAATGTGTTGTTACAGAGCTGTCTCCATCATAATGTGTTGTTACAGAGCTGTCTCCATCATAATGTGTTACAGAGCTGTCTCCATCATAATGTATTGTTACAGAGCTGTCTCCATCATAATGTGATTGTTACAGAGCTGTCTCCATCATAATGTGTTACAGAGCTGTCTCCATCATAATGTGTTGTTACAGAGCTGTCTCCATCATAATGTATTGTTACAGAGCTGTCTCCATCATAATGTATTGTAACAGAGCTGTCTCCATCATAATGTATTGTTACAGAGCTGTCTCCATCATAATGTATTGTTACAGAGCTGTCTCCATCATAATGTATTGTTACAGAGCTGTCTCCATCATAATGTATTGTAACAGAGCTGTCTCCATCATAATGTGTTACAGAGCTGTCTCCATCATAATGTATTACAGAGCTGTCTCCATCATAATGTGTTACAGAGCTGTCTCCATCATAATGTATTGTTACAGAGCTGTCTCCATCATAATGTGTTGTTACAGAGCTGTCTCCATCATAATGTATTGTTACAGAGCTGTCTCCATCATAATGTGTTGTTACAGAGCTGTCTCCATCATAATGTGTTACAGAGCTGTCTCCATCATAATGTATTGTTACAGAGCTGTCTCCATCATAATGTATTGTTACAGAGCTGTCTCCATCATAATGTATTGTTACAGAGCTGTCTCCATCATAATGTATTGTTACAGAGCTGTCTCCATCATAATGTGTTACAGAGCTGTCTCCATCATAATGTGTTGTTACAGAGCTGTCTCCATCATAATGTTATGTTACAGAGCTGTCTCCATCATAATGTATTGTTACAGAGCTGTCTCCATCATAATGTATTGTTACAGAGCTGTCTCCATCATAATGTATTGTTACAGAGCTGTCTCCATCATAATGTATTGTTACAGAGCTGTCTCCATCATAATGTGTTGTTACAGAGCTGTCTCCATCATAATGTGTAACAGAGCTGTCTCCATCATAATGTATTGTTACAGAGCTGTCTCCATCATAATGTGTTGTTACAGAGCTGTCTCCATCATAATGTGTTGTTACAGAGCTGTCTCCATCATAATGTATTGTAACAGAGCTGTCTCCATCATAATGTATTGTTACAGAGCTGTCTCCATCATAATGTATTGTTACAGAGCTGTCTCCATCATAATGTATTGTTACAGAGCTGTCTCCATCATAATGTGTTACAGAGCTGTCTCCATCATAATGTATTGTTACAGAGCTGTCTCCATCATAATGTGTTGTTACAGAGCTGTCTCCATCATAATGTATTGTTACAGAGCTGTCTCCATCATAATGTATTGTAACAGAGCTGTCTCCATCATAATGTGTTGTTACAGAGCTGTCTCCATCATAATGTATTGTTACAGAGCTGTCTCCATCATAATGTGTTGTTACAGAGCTGTCTCCATCATAATGTATTGTTACAGAGCTGTCTCCATCATAATGTGATGTTACAGAGCTGTCTCCATCATAATGTATTGTTACAGAGCTGTCTCCATCATAATGTATTGTTACAGAGCTGTCTCCATCATAATGTGATGTTACAGAGCTGTCTCCATCATAATGTGATCTTACAGAGCTGTCTCCATCATAATGTGTTGTTACAGAGCTGTCTCCATCATAATGTATTGTTACAGAGCTGTCTCCATCATAATGTGTTACAGAGCTGTCTCCATCATAATGTATTGTTACAGAGCTGTCTCCATCATAATGTATTGTTACAGAGCTGTCTCCATCATAATGTATTGTTACAGAGCTGTCTCCATCATAATGTATTGTTACAGAGCTGTCTCCATCATAATGTGTTACAGAGCTGTCTCCATCATAATGTATTGTTACAGAGCTGTCTCCATCATAATGTATTGTTACAGAGCTGTCTCCATCATAATGTGTTACAGAGCTGTCTCCATCATAATGTATTGTTACAGAGCTGTCTCCATCATAATGTATTGTTACAGAGCTGTCTCCATCATAATGTGTTACAGAGCTGTCTCCATCATAATGTATTGTTACAGAGCTGTCTCCATCATAATGTATTGTTACAGAGCTGTCTCCATCATAATGTATTGTTACAGAGCTGTCTCCATCATAATGTATTGTTACAGAGCTGTCTCCATCATAATGTGTTACAGAGCTGTCTCCATCATAATGTATTACAGAGCTGTCTCCATCATAATGTGTTACAGAGCTGTCTCCATCATAATGTATTGTTACAGAGCTGTCTCCATCATAATGTGTTGTTACAGAGCTGTCTCCATCATAATGTATTGTTACAGAGCTGTCTCCATCATAATGTGTTGTAACAGAGCTGTCTCCATCATAATGTGTTACAGAGTGCTCCATCATAATGTATTGTGACAGAGCTGTCTCCATCATAATGTATTGTTACAGAGCTGTCTCCATCATAATGTATTGTTACAGAGCTGTCTCCATCATAATGTATTGTTACAGAGCTGTCTCCATCATAATGTGTTACAGAGCTGTCTCCATCATAACGTGTTGTTACAGTGCTGTCTCCATCATAATGTATTGTTACAGAGCTGTCTCCATCATAATGTATTGTTACAGAGCTGTCTCCATCATAATGTGATGTTACAGAGCTGTCTCCATCATAATGTGATGTTACAGAGCTGTCTCCATCATAATGTGTTGTTACAGAGCTGTCTCCATCATAATGTGATTGTTACAGAGCTGTCTCCATCATAATGTGTTACAGAGCTGTCTCCATCATAATGTATTGTTACAGAGCTGTCTCCATCATAATGTATTGTTACAGAGCTGTCTCCATCATAATGTATTGTTACAGAGCTGTCTCCATCATAATGTATTGTTACAGAGCTGTCTCCATCATAATGTGTTACAGAGCTGTCTCCATCATAATGTGTTGTTACAGAGCTGTCTCCATCATAATGTATTGTTACAGAGCTGTCTCCATCATAATGTGTTACAGAGCTGTCTCCATCATAATGTGTTGTTACAGAGCTGTCTCCATCATAATGTATTGTTACAGAGCTGTCTCCATCATAATGTATTGTAACAGAGCTGTCTCCATCATAATGTATTGTTACAGAGCTGTCTCCATCATAATGTATTGTTACAGAGCTGTCTCCATCATAATGTATTGTAACAGAGCTGTCTCCATCATAATGTGTTGTTACAGAGCTGTCTCCATCATAATGTGTTACAGAGCTGTCGCCATCATAATGTATTGTTACAGAGCTGTCTCCATCATAATGTATTGTTACAGAGCTGTCTCCATCATAATGTGTTGTTACAGAGCTGTCTCCATCATAATGTATTGTTACAGAGCTGTCTCCATCATAATGTGTTGTACAGAGCTGTCTCCATCATAATGTATTGTTACAGAGCTGTCTCCATCATAATGTATTGTTATAGAGCTGTCTCCATCATAATGTATTGTTACAGAGCTGTCTCCATCATAATGTATTGTTACAGAGCTGTCTCCATCATAATGTGATTGTTACAGAGCTGTCTCCATCATAATGTATTGTTACAGAGCTGTCTCCATCATAATGTGTTGTTACAGAGCTGTCTCCATCATAATGTTATGTTACAGAGCTGTCTCCATCATAATGTATTGTTACAGAGCTGTCTCCATCATAATGTATTGTTACAGAGCTGTCTCCATCATAATGTATTGTTACAGAGCTGTCTCCATCATAATGTGTTACAGAGCTGTCTCCATCATAATGTGTTACAGAGCTGTCTCCATCATAATGTGTTGTTACAGAGCTGTCTCCATCATAATGTGTTACAGAGCTGTCTCCATCATAATGTATTGTTACAGAGCTGTCTCCATCATAATGTGATTGTTACAGAGCTGTCTCCATCATAATGTGTTACAGAGCTGTCTCCATCATAATGTTATGTTACAGAGCTGTCTCCATCATAATGTATTGTTACAGAGCTGTCTCCATCATAATGTATTGTTACAGAGCTGTCTCCATCATAATGTGTTGTTACAGAGCTGTCTCCATCATAATGTATGTTACAGAGCTGTCTCCATCATAATGTGTTGTTACAGAGCTGTCTCCATCATAATGTATTGTTACAGAGCTGTCTCCATCATAATGTATTGTTACAGAGCTGTCTCCATCATAATGTGATGTTACAGAGCTGTCTCCATCATAATGTATTGTTACAGAGCTGTCTCCATCATAATGTATTGTTACAGAGCTGTCTCCATCATAATGTGTTGTTACAGAGCTGTCTCCATCATAATGTATTGTTACAGAGCTGTCTCCATCATAATGTATTGTTACAGAGCTGTCTCCATCATAATGTATTGTTACAGAGCTGTCTCCATCATAATGTGTTGTTACAGAGCTGTCTCCATCATAATGTGTTACAGAGCTGTCTCCATCATAATGTGTTACAGAGCTGTCTCCATCATAATGTGTTACAGAGCTGTCTCCATCATAATGTGTTACAGATGTCTCCATCATAATGTATTGTTACAGAGCTGTCTCCATCATAATGTATTGTTACAGAGCTGTCTCCATCATAATGTGTTGTTACAGAGCTGTCTCCATCATAATGTATTGTTACAGAGCTGTCTCCATCATAATGTATTGTTACAGAGCTGTCTCCATCATAATGTATTGTTACAGAGCTGTCTCCATCATAATGTGTTGTTACAGAGCTGTCTCCATCATAATGTGTTACAGAGCTGTCTCCATCATAATGTATTGTTACAGAGCTGTCTCCATCATAATGTGTTGTTACAGAGCTGTCTCCATCATAATGTGTTGTTACAGAGCTGTCTCCATCATAATGTATTGTTACAGAGCTGTCTCCATCATAATGTATTGTTACAGAGCTGTCTCCATCATAATGTATTGTTACAGAGCTGTCTCCATCATAATGTATTGTAACAGAGCTGTCTCCATCATAATGTATTGTTACAGAGCTGTCTCCATCATAATGTATTGTTACAGAGCTGTCTCCATCATAATGTGTTGTTACAGAGCTGTCTCCATCATAATGTATTGTTACAGAGCTGTCTCCATCATAATGTATTGTAACAGAGCTGTCTCCATCATAATGTGTTGTTACAGAGCTGTCTCCATCATAATGTATTGTTATAGAGCTGTCTCCATCATAATGTATTGTTACAGAGCTGTCTCCATCATAATGTGTTGTCACAGAGCTGTCTCCATCATAATGTGATGTTACAGAGCTGTCTCCATCATAATGTGTTACAGAGCTGTCTCCATCATAATGTGATTGTTACAGAGCTGTCTCCATCATAATGTGATGTTACAGAGCTGTCTCCATCATAATGTGATGTTACAGAGCTGTCTCCATCATAATGTGTTGTTACAGAGCTGTCTCCATCATAATGTATTGTTACAGAGCTGTCTCCATCATAATGTGTTACAGAGCTGTCTCCATCATAATGTATTGTTACAGAGCTGTCTCCATCATAATGTATTGTTACAGAGCTGTCTCCATCATAATGTATTGTTACAGAGCTGTCTCCATCATAATGTATTGTTACAGAGCTGTCTCCATCATAATGTGTTACAGAGCTGTCTCCATCATAATGTATTGTTACAGAGCTGTCTCCATCATAATGTATTGTTACAGAGCTGTCTCCATCATAATGTGTTACAGAGCTGTCTCCATCATAATGTATTGTTACAGAGCTGTCTCCATCATAATGTATTGTTACAGAGCTGTCTCCATCATAATGTGTTACAGAGCTGTCTCCATCATAATGTATTGTTACAGAGCTGTCTCCATCATAATGTATTGTTACAGAGCTGTCTCCATCATAATGTATTGTGACAGAGCTGTCTCCATCATAATGTATTGTTACAGAGCTGTCTCCATGATAATGTGTTGTTACAGAGCTGTCTCCATCATAATGTATTGTTATAGAGCTGTCTCCATCATAATGTAGTTTATGTTACAGAGCTGTCTCCATCATAATGTGTTGTCACAGAGCGTCTCATCATAATGTATTGTTACAGAGCTGTCTCCATCATAATGTGTCTCCATCATAATGTATTGTTACAGAGCTGTCTCCATCATAATGTGTTACAGAGCTGTCTCCATCATAATGTGATGTTACAGAGCTGTCTCCATCATAATGTATTGTTACAGAGCTGTCTCCATCATAATGTGTTACAGAGCTGTCTCCATCATAATGTATTGTTACAGAGCTGTCTCCATCATAATGTGATGTTACAGAGCTGTCTCCATCATAATGTGTTACAGAGCTGTCTCCATCATAATGTTATGTTACAGAGCTGTCTCCATCATAATGTATTGTTACAGAGCTGTCTCCATCATAATGTATTGTTACAGAGCTGTCTCCATCATAATGTGTTGTTACAGAGCTGTCTCCATCATAATGTATTGTTACAGAGCTGTCTCCATCATAATGTGTTACAGAGCTGTCTCCATCATAATGTGATGTTACAGAGCTGTCTCCATCATAATGTATTGTTACAGAGATGTCTCCATCATAATGTATTGTTACAGAGCTGTCTCCATCATAATGTATTGTAACAGAGCTGTCTCCATCATAATGTATTGTTACAGAGCTGTCTCCATCATAATGTGATGTTACAGAGCTGTCTCCATCATAATGTATTGTTACAGAGCTGTCTCCATCATAATGTGTTGTTACAGAGCTGTCTCCATCATAATGTATTGTTACAGAGCTGTCTCCATCATAATGTGTTGTTACAGAGCTGTCTCCATCATAATGTATTGTTACAGAGCTGTCTCCATCATAATGTATTGTTACAGAGCTGTCTCCATCATAATGTATTGTTACAGAGCTGTCTCCATCATAATGTGTTGTTACAGAGCTGTCTCCATCATAATGTATTGTAACAGAGCTGTCTCCATCATAATGTATTGTAACAGAGCTGTCTCCATCATAATGTATTGTTACAGAGCTGTCTCCATCATAATGTGATGTTACAGAGCTGTCTCCATCATAATGTGATGTTACAGAGCTGTCTCCATCATAATGTGTTACAGAGCTGTCTCCATCATAATGTGTTACAGAGCTGTCTCCATCATAATGTATTGTTACAGAGCTGTCTCCATCATAATGTGTTGTAACAGAGCTGTCTCCATCATAATGTATTGTAACAGAGCTGTCTCCATCATAATGTATTGTTACAGAGCTGTTTCCATCATAATGTATTACAGAGCTGTCTCCATCATAATGTGTTACAGAGCTGTCTCCATCATAATGTATTACAGAGCTGTCTCCATCATAATGTGTTGTTACAGAGCTGTCTCCATCATAATGTATTGTTACAGAGCTGTCTCCATCATAATGTATTGTTATAGAGCTGTCTCCATCATAATGTGTTGTTACAGAGCTGTCTCCATCATAATGTGTTGTTACAGAGCTGTCTCCATCATAATGTATTGTTACAGAGCTGTCTCCATCATAATGTATTGTTACAGAGCTGTCTCCATCATAATGTGTTGTTACAGAGCTGTCTCCATCATAATGTATTGTTACAGAGCTGTCTCCATCATAATGTATTGTTACAGAGCTGTCTCCATCATAATGTGTTACAGAGGTGTCTCCATCATAATGTGTTACAGAGCTGTCTCCATCATAATGTGTTACAGAGCTGTCTCCATCATAATGTATTGTTACAGAGCTGTCTCCATCATAATGTGTTACAGAGCTGTCTCCATCATAATGTATTGTAACAGAGCTGTCTCCATCATAATGTATTGTTACAGAGCTGTCTCCATCATAATGTATTGTAACAGAGCTGTCTCCATCATAATGTGTTGTTACAGAGCTGTCTCCATCATAATGTGTTACAGAGCTGTCTCCATCATAATGTATTGTTACAGAGCTGTCTCCATCATAATGTGTTACAGAGCTGTCTCCATCATAATGTATTGTAACAGAGCTGTCTCCATCATAATGTATTGTTACAGAGCTGTCTCCATCATAATGTTATGTTACAGAGCTGTCTCCATCATAATGTGTTGTTACAGAGCTGTCTCCATCATAATGTATTGTTACAGAGCTGTCTCCATCATAATGTATTGTTACAGAGCTGTCTCCATCATAATGTGTTACAGAGCTGTCTCCATCATAATGTATTGTTACAGAGCTGTCTCCATCATAATGTATTGTTACAGAGCTGTCTCCATCATAATGTGTTGTTACAGAGCTGTCTCCATCATAATGTATTGTTACAGAGCTGTCTCCATCATAATGTATTGTTACAGAGCTGTCTCCATCATAATGTATTGTTACAGAGCTGTCTCCATCATAATGTATTGTTACAGAGCTGTCTCCATCATAATGTGTTGTTACAGAGCTGTCTCCATCATAATGTGTAACAGAGCTGTCTCCATCATAATGTATTGTTACAGAGCTGTCTCCATCATAATGTGTTGTTACAGAGCTGTCTCCATCATAATGTGTTGTTACAGAGCTGTCTCCATCATAATGTATTGTTACAGAGCTGTCTCCATCATAATGTATTGTTACAGAGCTGTCTCCATCATAATGTATTGTTACAGAGCTGTCTCCATCATAATGTGTTGTTACAGAGCTGTCTCCATCATAATGTGTTACAGAGCTGTCTCCATCATAATGTATTGTTACAGAGCTGTCTCCATCATAATGTATTGTTATAGAACTGTCTCCATCATAATGTATTGTTACAGAGCTGTCTCCATCATAATGTATTGTTACAGAGCTGTCTCCATCATAATGTGATGTTACAGAGCTGTCTCCATCATAATGTATTGTTATAGAGCTGTCTCCATCATAATGTATTGTTACAGAGCTGTCTCCATCATAATGTGATGTTACAGAGCTGTCTCCATCATAATGTTATGTTACAGAGCTGTCTCCATCATAATGTATTGTTACAGAGCTGTCTCCATCATAATGTATTGTTACAGAGCTGTCTCCATCATAATGTATTGTTACAGAGCTGTCTCCATCATAATGTGTTACAGAGCTGTCTCCATCATAATGTGTTACAGAGCTGTCTCCATCATAATGTGTTGTTACAGAGCTGTCTCCATCATAATGTGTTACAGAGCTGTCTCCATCATAATGTGTTACAGAGCTGTCTCCATCATAATGTGTTGTTACAGAGCTGTCTCCATCATAATGTATTGTTACAGAGCTGTCTCCATCATAATGTATTGTAACAGAGCTGTCTCCATCATAATGTATTGTTACAGAGCTGTCTCCATCATAATCTATTGTTACAGAGCTGTCTCCATCATAATGTATTGTAACAGAGCTGTCTCCATCATAATGTGTTGTTACAGAGCTGTCTCCATCATAATGTGTTACAGAGCTGTCTCCATCATAATGTATTGTTACAGAGCTGTCTCCATCATAATGTATTGTTACAGAGCTGTCTCCATCATAATGTGTTGTTACAGAGCTGTCTCCATCATAATGTTATTGTTACAGAGCTGTCTCCATCATAATGTATTTGTTACAGAGCTGTCTCCATCATAATGTGTTACAGAGCTGTCTCCATCATAATGTATTGTTACAGAGCTGTCTCCATCATAATGTATTGTTATAGAGCTGTCTCCATCATAATGTATTGTTACAGAGCTGTCTCCATCATAATGTATTGTTACAGAGCTGTCTCCATCATAATGTGATGTTACAGAGCTGTCTCCATCATAATGTATTGTTACAGAGCTGTCTCCATCATAATGTGATGTTACAGAGCTGTCTCCATCATAATGTTATGTTACAGAGCTGTCTCCATCATAATGTATTGTTACAGAGCTGTCTCCATCATAATGTATTGTTACAGAGCTGTCTCCATCATAATGTATTGTTACAGAGCTGTCTCCATCATAATGTGTTACAGAGCTGTCTCCATCATAATGTGTTACAGAGCTGTCTCCATCATAATGTGTTGTTACAGAGCTGTCTCCATCATAATGTGTTACAGAGCTGTCTCCATCATAATGTATTGTTACAGAGCTGTCTCCATCATAATGTGATGTTACAGAGCTGTCTCCATCATAATGTGTTACAGAGCTGTCTCCATCATAATGTGTTACAGAGCTGTCTCCATCATAATGTATTGTTACAGAGCTGTCTCCATCATAATGTATTGTTACAGAGCTGTCTCCATCATAATGTGTTACAGAGCTGTCTCCATCATAATGTGTTACAGAGCTGTCTCCATCATAATGTGTTGTTACAGAGCTGTCTCCATCATAATGTGTTACAGAGCTGTCTCCATCATAATGTATTGTTACAGAGCTGTCTCCATCATAATGTGATGTTACAGAGCTGTCTCCATCATAATGTGTTACAGAGCTGTCTCCATCATAATGTGTTGTTACAGAGCTGTCTCCATCATAATGTATTGTTACAGAGCTGTCTCCATCATAATGTATTGTAACAGAGCTGTCTCCATCATAATGTATTGTTACAGAGCTGTCTCCATCATAATCTATTGTTACAGAGCTGTCTCCATCATAATGTATTGTAACAGAGCTGTCTCCATCATAATGTATTGTAACAGAGCTGTCTCCATCATAATGTGTTACAGAGCTGTCTCCATCATAATGTGTTGTTACAGAGCTGTCTCCATCATAATGTGTTACAGAGCTGTCTCCATCATAATGTATTGTTACAGAGCTGTCTCCATCATAATGTATTGTTACAGAGCTGTCTCCATCATAATGTGTTGTTACAGAGCTGTCTCCATCATAATGTGTTACAGAGCTGTCTCCATCATAATGTGTTACAGAGCTGTCTCCATCATAATGTGTTACAGAGCTGTCTCCATCATAATGTGTTATAGAGCTGTCTCCATCATAATGTGTTACAGAGCTGTCTCCATCATAATGTATTGTTATAGAGCTGTCTCCATCATAATGTGTTGTTACAGAGCTTTCTCCATCATAATGTATTGTTATAGAGCTGTCTCCATCATAATGTATTGTTACAGAGCTGTCTCCATCATAATGTATTGTTACAGAGCTGTCTCCATCATAATGTGTTGTTACAGAGCTGTCTCCATCATAATGTGTTACAGAGCTGTCTCCATCATAATGTATTGTTACAGAGCTGTCTCCATCATAATGTATTGTTATAGAGCTGTCTCCATCATAATGTATTGTTACAGAGCTGTCTCCATCATAATGTGATGTTACAGAGCTGTCTCCATCATAATGTATTGTTATAGAGCTGTCTCCATCATAATGTATTGTTACAGAGCTGTCTCCATCATAATGTGATGTTACAGAGCTGTCTCCATCATAATGTTATGTTACAGAGCTGTCTCCATCATAATGTATTGTTACAGAGCTGTCTCCATCATAATGTATTGTTACAGAGCTGTCTCCATCATAATGTATTGTTACAGAGCTGTCTC
>NC_092119.1:5428114-5455825 GCF_045679555.1 Salvelinus alpinus
GTTACAGAGCTGTCTCCATCATAATGTATTGTTACAGAGCTGTCTCCATCATAATGTATTGTTACAGAGCTGTCTCCATCATAATGTGTTGTTACAGAGCTGTCTAGTGGATTTAACGGTGCTTCGTGGGATGTTCAAAATGTTGAATCTTTTTTTATAACCCAACCATGGTCTGTACTTCTCCACAACTTTGTCCCTGACCTGTTTGGAGAGCTCCTTGGTGTAATGGTGCCACGTGCTTGCTGGTGCCCCTTGCTTAGTGGTGTTGCAGACTCTGGGGCCTTTCAGAACAGGTGTATATATACTGAGATCATATGACAGATCATGTGACACTTAGATTGCACACAGGTGGACTTTATGTAACTAGTTATGTGACTTCTGAAGGTAATTGGTTGCATCAGATCTTATTTAAAGGCTTCATAGCAAATGGGGGGATAAGCACGCACCACTTTTCTGTTAACTTTTTTTTTTAATTTAAACAAATAATTTTTTTCATTTCACTTCACCAATTTGGACAATTTTGTGTATGTCCATTACATGAAATCCAAATAAAAATACATTCAATTACAGGTTGTAATGCAACAAAATAAGAAAAATGCCAAGGGGGAATACTTTTGCAAGGCGCTGAGTCTCGTCCATATTTGGTACTCTGACTATGGACTATAATCTCTACCTCTCTCTCTCTCTCTCTCTCTCTCGCTCTCTCTCTCTCTCTCTCTCTCTCTCTCTGTCTCTCTCTACCTCTCTCTCTCTCTACCTCTCTCTCTCTCTCTCTCAATTCAATTCAATTCAATTCAATTGACTTTATTGACATGGCAAGTTATTATTACTTACATTGTCAAAGTATACATATCGAAAAATTTAAATAAAATATATATGTATATATATACACAAAATATATATATATTTATATATAAATAAATGGTGGGACTAACAGTAATAATAATAGTAGTAGTGGACATGGGATTACCATTAATAACAACAATATTAATCAGAACAACAATACATTAAAGCAACAGTAGTAGACCAGTGTCAACATGACTGAGAAGACACATGACCTGGTACGAAAGACAAAACAAAACTAAGCTAAATGGGAAATATTATCAACATTACTTTGCATTTTTCACTGGCTGTCTCTTTCTCTCTCTCTCTCTGTCTCTCTCTCTCTCTCTCTCTCTCTTTCCATGTCTCTCTCTATCTCTCTCTCTCTCTCTCTCTCTCTCTCTCTCTCTCTCTCTCTCTCTCTCTCTCTCTCTCTCTCTCTCTCTCTCTCTCTCTCTCTCTCTCTATCTCTCTCTCTCTCTCTTTCCATGTCTCTCTCTCTCTCTCTCTCTCTCTCTTTCTCTCTCTCTCTCTATCTCTCTCTCTCTCTCTCTCTCTCTCTCTCTCTCTCTCTCTCTCTCTCTCTCTCTCTCTCTCTACCTCCCTCCCTCATCCCTTGCCACCACTCTGATGGGTCTTTGTCAGGGCATGTTGACTGTTTGGCTCCTCCCCTTACTCCCTCCCTCTGTTCCTTCTCATCTTTTGTCTCTGTTTCCCTCCAGAATTCCAGACCAGAGGCACGAGCAGCATTCTCTCTGTGCTGTCCATCTGCCAGGCTGGCCTTAAGGGAGCAGATGTTAGCTGCCTTTCCTCTTGGGGCCCCATCTCAGTGTTGGGGGGGGTCAATGGTTTGATCTGCTCCTTTGGCCTCCTTCTTAGAGGGGTGCAGTGTCATGAGAAAAGACAGGACCGATAGAACAATAGAATGGATGAAGTAGCATGGCGGAAGTGGGTGGGTGGTGTGGGAGGGGTTATATTGGTATTGTAGGGGGGTGGGGGTGATGGTGTGTTAGTGGAAGGGGGGGAGGGTGATGAGATGCTGTAGTGGTATGGTGTGGGGGGGTTGGTTGGTTCAATCAATACACAAACAGTATCTTAACATGTCTCTCAAATCAAATCAAATTACATTTTATTGGTCACATGCACATGGTTTCAATTTTCTCCTAAAATGACATTCCCAAATCTAACTGCCTGTAGCTCAGGACCTGAAGCAAGGATATGCATATTCTTGGTACCATTGAAGGGAAACACTTTGAAGTTTGTGGAAATGTGAAAGGAATGTAGTAGAATATAACACAATAGATCTGGTAAAAGACAATACAAATAAAAAACCAACCGTTCTTTTGTATTTTTTTGTACCATCATCTTTGAAATGCAAGAGAAAGGCCATAATGTATTATTCCATCCCAGGTGCAATTTAGATTTTTGGCCAATAGGTGGCAGCAGTGTATGTGCAAAGTTTTAGACTCATCCAATGAACCATTGCATTTCTGTTCATAGTTTTGCATTAAGACTGCCCAAATGTGCCTAATTTGTTTATAAATAACTTTTCATGTTCATAATGTTGCACTCTCCTCAAACAATACCATGGTATTATTTCACTGTAATAGCTACTGTAAATTGGAGAGTGTAGTTAGATTAACAAGAATTTAAGCTTTCTGCCAATATCAGATATGTCTATGTCCGCATTAGCCTACATTACCTCAACCGTCCCGTGGAAGGGACACCGATCCCGAATAAGTTTTAATGCGAGTGTAGTGAAATGCTTGTGCTTCTAGTTCCGACAGAAGAGTAATATCTAACAAGTAATTGAAGAATTCCCCAACAACTACCTAATACACACAAATCTGAAGGGGTGAATGAGAATGTGCCAATAAGTATATGGATTAGCGATGTCCAAGCGGCATAGGCAAGGTGTAATAGATGGTATAAAATACATTATATACATGTGACATGAGTAATGTAAGATATGTAAACATTATTAAAGTGGCATTGTTTACAGTGACTAGTGAGCCATTTATTAAAGTGTCCAGTGATTGGGTCTCAATGTAGCCAGCAGCCTCTCTGAGTTAGTGATGGCTGTTTAGCAGTCTGATGGCCTTGAGATAGAAGCTGTTTTTCAGTCTCTCGGTCCCAGCTTTGACGCACCTGTACTGACCTCGCCTTCTGGATGGTAGCGGTGTGAACAGGCAGTGGCTCGGATGGTTGTTGTCCTTGATTACCTTTTTTGGCCTTCCTGTGACATCGTGTGCTGTAGATGTCATGGAGGGCAGGTAGTTTGCCCCCGGTGATGCGTTGTGCAGACCTCACTACCCTCTGGAGAGCCTTGCGGTTGTGGGCGGAGCAGTTGCCGTACCAGGCGGTGATACAGCCCGACATGATGCTCTCGATTGTGCATCTATAAAAGTTTGTTAGGGTTTTGGGTGACAAGCCACATTTCTTCACCACGCTGTCTGTGTGGGTGGACCATTTCAGTTTGTCTGTGGTGTGTACGCCGAGGAACTTAAAACATTCCACCTTCTCCACTACTGTCCCTTCGATGTTGATAACTGCTCTTTTGTGTTGTACAGAAACGTGATGATGCAATAGTTAGGGATTTGATGAATAGAGTTTAGCAATCATTCTATATCATGGTCGGAGGTCGGTCGTTCTTCAAACAATCTGATTGTACATTCCTAAACAACGCTACCCTATACCTAATCAATATTTTGAATTGGCTGTGAAACCTTGGGGAGGAACTTACAGAATGCTCTTATAGTAGGTGTATATGTGTCACACTTCGACTTCCGCCGAAGTCGGTCCCTCTCCTTGTTCGGGCGGCGTTCGGCGGTCGACGTCACCGGCTTTCCAGACATCACCGATACACTTTTAGTTTTCCATTTGCTTTGTCTTTGTTTTCTACACACCTGCTTTCTATTCCCCAATTACATGTTCATTATTTAACCCTCTGTTTCCCCCATGTTTGTGTGCGTGTTTGTACATAATGTTCAGGTCGTTACTTGTTGGCTGGTATTGTTTGCCGCGTTCGTTATTACGCCCGTTATTTACGAGTGACCGGTATTTCACGCTCCTTTAGTGTTTGTTTTATACTGGTGCTGTTCGTGGAATAAATGACCTTGTACACTCATCTCTGCTCTCCTGGGCCTGATTCCATGCACCAGTTACCCACAGCCTGACAATATGTATACCGTCAGTGCCTTCATAAAGAAATACCCATTGACTTATTCCAGATTTTGATGTGTTACAACCTGAATTCAAAATGGATTAAAGAATTTTAAAAAGAATAAAGTGGAAATAATGTAAAATACAGGTGAGAAAAGCTCTTAGAGACTTACCCAGAAAGTCTCACAGCTCTTAGAGACTTACCCAGAAAGACTCACAGCTCTTAGAGACTTACCCAGAAAGACTCACAGCTCTTAGAGACTTACCCAGAAAGTCTCACAGCTCTTAGAGACTTACCCAGAAAGTCTCACAGCTCTTAGAGACTTACCCAGAAAGTCTCACAGCTCTTAGAGACTTACCCAGAAAGACTCACAGCTCCTAGAGACTTACAGTGCCTTGCAAAAGTATTCACCCTTGTTGGCATTTTTCCTATTTTGTTGCATTACAACCTGTAATTTAAATGGATTTTTATTTGGATTTAATGTAAAGGACATACACAAAATAGTCCAAATTGGTGATGTGAAAAAAAAAAAAAAAAGTTAAAAAAATAATATTTATAAAATAAACGGAAAAGTGGTGTGTGCATTTGAATTCACCCCCTTTGTATCAAATGATACAAACCCCCCAAAAATCTATTTTAATTCCAGGTTGTAAGGCAACAAAATAGGAAAAATGCCAAAGGGGGTGAATACTTTCGCAAGCCACTGTAAGTTGCCCCTAGTGACGATACTGAATGCATCTCCTGATGTCCTGGGGACCTGGACAAACGTTGAATACTGAAGTCAATCTTAAGTGATCGCATTGCAACAACGGGGGATACAAAAGGGCAATGAGGTGCAATGAGTGAGAGAATGGTGCTGAGGAGCTCAATCTGGGCTGTCTGCTAGGCAGCCTAGTCTTTGCAAATCTGATCTGTAATGGATTTGTTATTCTAACGTTTATACTGGTCACAATAAAAAGTTTGTTCATCTTTTCAACATTTTATTGAGCAAAATCTGTGTGCATTAAGGAAATAAACGCCTGGCTCAAATAGAAGCCTATCCTTAATAAATTCCTGAAGTAAATTAACACCTGGGCTATTAATTCAAATTTTACAACTATGTAAAAGCCTCCTCATTGTTTGTCAGCATTCTCCTGACACCCCCCCCCCCCCCCCCCCCCCTTCTCACCATGAGGCAGGCTGGGTGCTCTGTACGTCACAGGGTCCTGGAACTGGCCTGTAAATGGTGAGGAATGGCAACGCTATGCAGTAATGATTCACTTCTAGATAAGACCCACGTTAATTAAGACCCATGTAAATGACCCATGTAAATCTCCATTCATCGAAGTCGTTCACATTTTACACTGCTTTCTAAATGTGCAGAGGGCCAGGGTTCAGTCCGAGCTGGTTCCCATATGGTGGTCGGTGGGGCTGTGGGGCCGTGGGGCTGTGGGTGGCGATGTATGTACATGGGGTTTGAAGAGCTGGGTCTGGGTCTGTATCTGTAATGGGGTTGAAGAGCTGGGTCTGGGTCTAGGTCTGTATCTGTAATGGGGTTGAAGAGCTGGGTCTGGGTCTAGGTCTGTATCTGTAATGGGGTTGAAGAGCTGGGTCTGGGGTCTGTATCTGTAATGGGGTTGAAGAGCTGGGTCTGGGTCTAGGTCTGTATCTGTAATGGGGTTGAAGAGCTGGGTCTGGGTCTGTATCTGTAATGGGGTTGAAGAGCTGGGTCTGGGTCTGTATCTGTAATGGGGTTGAAGAGCTGGGTCTGGGTCTGGGTCTGTATCTGTAATGGGGTTGATGAGCTGGGTCTGGGTCTAGGTCTGTATCTGTAATTGGGTTGAAGAGCTGGGTCTGGGTCTGTATCTGTAATGGGGTTGAAGAGCTGGGTCTGGGTCTAGGTCTGTATCTGTAATTGGGTTGAAGAGCTGGGTCTGGGTCTGTATCTGTAATGGGGTTGAAGAGCTGGGTCTGGGTCTGTATCTGTAATGGGGTTGAAGAGCTGGGTCTGGGTCTGTATCTGTAATGGGGTTGAAGAGCTGGGTCTAGGTCTGTATCTGTAATGGGGTTGAAGAGCTGGGTCTGGGTCTAGGTCTGTATCTGTAATGGGGTTGAAGAGCTGGGTCTGGGTCTGTATCTGTAATGGGGTTGAAGAGCTGGGTCTGGGTCTAGGTCTGTATCTGTAATGGGGTTGAAGAGCTGGGTCTGGGTCTGTATCTGTAATGGGGTTGAAGAGCTGGGTCTGGGTCTAGGTCTGTATCTGTAATGGGGTTGAAGAGCTGCGTCTGGGTCTGTCAATGACAGGGTCTGTGCCTGCAGTCGTTGCGTCAGGGTCAGGGACAGAGTTAGGGACAGGGACAGAGTCAGGGACACGGACAGGGTCAGGGACACGGAGAGAGTCAGGGACACGGAGAGAGTCAGGGACACGGACAGGGTCAGGGACACGGACAGAGTCAGGGACACGGACAGGGTCAGGGACACGGACAGAGTCAGGGACACGGACAGGGTCAGGGACACGGACAGGGTCAGGGACACGGTCAGAGTCAGGGACACGAACAGGGTCAGGGACACGGACAGGGTCAGGGACACGGACAGGGTCAGGGACACGGAGAGAGTCAGGGACACGGAGAGAGTCAGGGACACGGAGAGAGTCAGGGACACGGAGAGAGTCAGGGACACGGAGAGAGTCAGGGACACGGACAGGGTCAGGGACACGGACAGGGTCAGGGACACGGACAGGGTCAGGGACAGGGACAGGGTCAGAGTCAGGGACACGGACAGGGTCAGGGACACGGACAGGGTCAGGGACACGGAGAGAGTCAGGGACACGGAGAGAGTCAGGGACACGGAGAGAGTCAGGGACACGGAGAGAGTCAGGGACACGGAGAGAGTCAGGGACACGGAGAGGGTCAGGGACACGGACAGGGTCAGGGACAGGGACAGGGTCAGAGTCAGGGACACGGACAGGGTCAGGGACACGGACAGGGTCAGGGACACGGAGAGAGTCAGGGACACGGAGAGAGTCAGGGACACGGAGAGAGTCAGGGACACGGAGAGAGTCAGGGACACGGAGAGAGTCAGGGACACGGAGAGAGTCAGGGATACAGTCAGATGAAATGTATAAATGCTCACTTTGTCATCTTATCTGTGTTGAGTGACTAGTCTCACCCCCCCCCATAAAGTTGGTTTTATGTATCTATTTACTGATGTGTAAATAATTTCTTTCAAGTATTGAAAGTGCGTCTGTCATTATTACATGAGTTAGTATAGCCCAGAGTTCTAGATTAGTGACAGGTAGTTCTAGATTATTGAGTTCTAGATTTTTTATTTTATTTTTATTTCACCTTTATTTAACCAGGTAGGCTAGTTGAGAACAAGTTCTCATTTGCAACTGCGACCTGGCCAAGATAGTGATTAGTGATACGTAGTTTGTAGATTATTGAGTTCTAGATTAGTGATACGTGTTTGTAGATTATTGAGTTCTAGATTAGGGATACGTAGTTTGTAGATTATTGAGTTCTAGATTGGTGATACGTAGTTTGTAGATTATTGAGTTCTAGATTAGGGATACGTAGTTTGTAGATTATTGAGTTCTAGATTAGTGATACGTAGTTTGTAGATTATTGAGTTCTAGATTAGTGATACGTAGTTTGTAGATTATTGAGTTCTAGATTGGTGATACGTAGTTTGTAGATTATTGAGTTCTAGATTAGTGATACGTAGTTTGTAGATTATTGAGTTCTAGATTAGTGACACGTAGATTATTGAGTTCTAGATTAGTGATACGTAGTTTCTAGATTATTGAGTTCTAGAATAGTGACACGTAGTTTAGATTATTGAGTTCTAGATTGGTGATACGTAGTTCTAGATTAGTGAGTTCTAGATTAGTGACACGTAGGCTATAAACCATTCAAAAGAATGACAAATGGTTTCCTTCCTCTCAAGCAACTGAGTTAGGAAGGACGCCTGTATCATTGTAGTGACTTGGTGTATTGATTCACCATCTAAAGTATAATTAATATAATATATACCATGCTCAAAGGCACATTCACCCATCTACCAATAGGTGCCCTTCTCTGTGAGGCATTGGAAAACCTCCCTGGTCTTTGCTATTGAATCTGTGTTTGAAATTCCCTGCTGGACTGAGGGACCGTACAGATAATTGTATGTGTGGGATACAGAGATCAGGTAGTCATTCAAAAATCATATTTAACACTATTATTGCACACAGAGTGAATCCATGCAACTTTTAATGTCAATCAATCAATCATGTTTATTTTATATAGCCCTTCGTACATCAGCTAATATCTAGAAGTGCTGTACAGAAACCCAGCCTAAAACCCCAAACAGCAAGCAATGCAGGTGTAGAAGCACGGTGGCTAGGAAAAACTCCCTAGAAAGGCCAAAACCTAGGAAGAAACCTAGAGAGGAACCAGGCTATGAGGGGTGGCCAGTCCTCTTCTGGCTGTGCCGGGTGGAGATTATAACAGAACATGGCCAAGATGTTCAAAATGTTCATAAATGACAAGCATGGTCAAATAATAATCAGGAATAAATGTCAGTTGGCTTTTCATAGCCGATAATTAAGAGTTGAAAACAGCAGGTCTGGGACAGGTAGGGGTTCCATAACCGCAGGCAGAACAGTTGAAACTGGGACAGCAGCAAGGCCAGGTGGACTGGGGACAGCAAGGAGTCATCATGCCCGGTAGTCCTGACATATGGTCCTAGGGCTCAGTTCCTCCGAGAGAGAGAAAGAAAGAGAGAAGGAGAGAATTAGAGAGAGCCAAGATGTTCAAAATGTTCATAAATGACAAGCATGGTCAAATAATAATCAGGAATAAATGTCAGTTGGCTTTTCCTAGCCGATAATTAAGAGTTGAAAACAGCAGGTCAGGGACAGGTAGGGGTTCCATAACTGCAGGCAGAACAGTTGAAACTGGAACAGCAGCAAGGCCAGGTGGACTGGGGACAGCAAGGAGTCATCATGCCCAGTAGTCCTGACGTATGGTCCTAGGGCTCAGGTCCTCCGAGAGAGAGAAAGAAAGAGAGAAGGAGAGAATTAGAGAGAGCATACTTAAATTCACACAGGACACTGGATAAGACAGGAGAAGTACTCCAGATATAACCAACTGGCCCTAGCCCCCCGACACAAACTACTGCAGCATAAATACTGGAGGCTGAGACAGGAGGGGTCAGGAGACACTGTGGCCCCATCCGATGATACCCCCGGACAGGGCCAAACAGGAAGGATATAACCCCACCCACTTTGCCAAAGCACAGCCCCCGCACCACTAGAGGGATATCTTCAACCACCAACTTACAATCCTGAGACAAGGCCGAATATAGCCCACAAAGATCTCCACCACAGCACAAACCAAGGGGGGGCGCCAACCCAGACAGGAAGATCACGTCAGTAACTCAACCCACTCAAGTGACGCACCCCTCCTAGGGACGGCATGAAAGAGCACCAGTAAGCCAGTGACTCAGCCCCTGTAATAGGGTTAGAGGTAGAGAATCCCAGTGGAGGGGAACCGGCCAGGCAGAGACAGCAAGGGCGGTTCGTTGCTCCAGAGCCTTTCCGTTCACCTTCACACTCCTGGGCCAGACTACACTCAATCATATGACCTACTGAAGAGATAAGTCTTCAGTAAAGACTTAAAGGTTGAGACCGAGTCTGCGTCTCTCACATGGGTAGGCAGACCATTCCATAAAAATGGAGATCTATAGGAGAAAGCCCTGCCTCCAGCTGTTTGCTTAGAAATTCTAGGGACAATTAAGAGGCCTGCGTCTTGTGACCGTAGCGTACGTGTAGGTATGTACGGCAGGACCAACTCGGAAAGATAGGTAGGAGCAAGCCCATGTAACGCTTTATAGGTTAACAGTAAAACCTTGAAATCAGCCCTTGCCTTAACAGGAAGCCAGTGTAGGGAAGCTAGCACTGGAGTAATATGATCACATTTCTTGGTTCTAGTCAGGATTCTAGCAGCCGTATTTAGCACTAACTGAAGTTTATTTAGTGCTTTATCCGGGTAGCCGGAAAGTAGAGCATTGCAGTAGTCTAACCTAGAAGTAATAAATGCATGGATTAATTTTTCTGCATCCATTTTTGGACAGAAAATATTCTGATTTTTGCAATGTTACGTAGATGGAAAAAAGCTGTCCTTGAAACAGTCTTGATATGTTCGTCAAAAGAGAGATCAGGGTCAAGAGTAACGCCGAGGTCCTTCACAGTTTTATTTGAGACGACTTTACAACCATCAAGATTAATTGTCAGATTTAACAGAAGATCTCTTTGTTTCTTGGGACCTAGAACAAGCATCTCTGTTTTGTCCGCGTTTAAAAGTAGAACGTTTTCAGCCATCCACTTCCTTATGTCTGAAACACAGGCTTCTAGCGAGGGCAATTTTGGGGCTTCACCATGTTTCATTGAAATGTACAGCTGTGTGTCATCCGCATAGCAGTGAAAGTTAACATTATGTTTTCGAATAACATCCCCAAGAGGTAAAATATATAGTGAAAACAATAGTGGTCCTAAAACGGAACCTTGAGGAACACCGAAATGTACAGTTGATTTGTCAGAGGACAAACCATTCACAGAGACAAACTGATATCTTTCCGACAGGTAAGATCTAAACCAGGCCAGAACTTGTCCGTGTAGACCAATTTGGGTTTCCAGTCTCTCCAAAAGAATGTGGTGATCGATGGTGTCAAAGGCAGCACTAAGGTCTAGTAGCACGAGGACAGATGTGACTTGTTAAGCACATTTTTACTCCTGAACTTATTTAGGCATCGACATAACAAAGGGGTTGAATGCTTATTGACTCAAACATTTCAGCTTTTTATTTTTAATTAATTTGTATTAATTTCGAAAAGCATAATTCCACTTTGACATTATGGTATTGTGTGTAGGCCAGTGACAAAAAAATTGCAATTGAATCCATTTTAAATTCAATATGTAACACAATTTTATTTTTGAAAAAGTCAAGGGGGATGAATACTGTCTGAAGGCGCTGTACAAACGTTTATAACTGAAATAAAAATGATCTGAGATGCCATCTTGTCCTCATTAACTTACATATAAGGTTAGCTAGTTTAGCTTGGCTACACTCATACGAATGAGAAAATCTCACTCGTTTTTCACTCGGTCAAAACACTTAAATTATACATGAAAATGACCAGAACACTCATCACAGTTAGATAAACATGTCGTCTCTAGATTTTGAAAACGAAATCATGCTTATAAGCGTTACAAACCTGGAAATAGGATAAAACGGAGACACAGAGAGTTGGCTTCTCTTCCAACACGAGGTAGTGTCTCCCGACCCCTCCTGTCTCAGCCTCCAGTATCTATGCTGCAATGGTTTATGTGTCAGGGGGCTAGGGTCAGTCTGTCCTATCTGGAGTATTTATCTTGTCTTATCTGGGGTCCTGTGTGAATTTAAGTATGCTCTCTCTCTCTCTCTCTCTCTCTCTCTCTCTCTCTCTCTCTCTCTCTCAGGACCTGAGCCCTAGGACCATGCCTCAGGACGACCTGGCCTGATGACTCCTTGCTGTCCCCAGTCCACCTGGCCGTGCTGCTGCTCCAGGTTCAACTGTTCTGCCTGCGGCTATGGAACCCTGACCTGTTCACCGGACGTGCTACCTGTCCCAGACCTGCTGTTTTCAACTCTCTAGAGACAGCAGGTGCGGTAGAGATACTCTGAATGATTGGCTATGAAAAGCCAACTGACATTTACTCCTAAGGTGCTGACTTGTTGCACCCTCGACAACCACTGTGATTATTGGGCATCTATGACCGTTTGAACATCTTGGCCATGTTCTGTTATAATCTCCACCCGGCACAGCCAGAAGAGGACTGGCCACCCCTCATAGCCTGGTTCCTCTCTAGGTTTCCTCCTAGGTTCCGGCCCCTCTAGGGAGTTTATCCTAGCCACCGTGCTTCTACACCTGCATTGCTTGCTGTTTGGGGTTTTAGGCTGGGTTTCTGTACAGCACTTTGTGACATCAGCTGATGTAAGAAGGGCTTTATAAATACATTTGATTGATAGAGGCACGCACCTGTGGCAGCCCAGAAATTTCCAGAAACGTATTTATGCATAATTGGGAATTTACTATCACAGAAATTCATGTATCAAGCAAATGTTTGGGATGCGCGTGAGTCTACAGAAGTCTGCACACTCGCATTGGGAAATTCCTACCTCAAAATTCACGGGAATATACTGTAGCAGATCCGATTTCACCCAGAAACTCTGCCTTTCATGCAGTGAAAGAAGGAGCTAGCTAGATAGCTAGGTAAATAGCTGTGTTAGCAAGCTCGATGAAAACTCATCTCTTTCCTCTGTCACCCACCAAGTTCAAAACAGTTTTTAAATCAATGTTAAGAATGTATAATCAAAGAAAATGCCATTATCCAGGAGAAAACTTTTCAGTGGTGACAGCTGCTCTTCTGAAGAACAATTCTAAATTGTAACGACTGCTCTGTCAGTTGGAGGCGGGGCTGGAGGCGGGGCTCTGGAATGTTTCTAATTGTAATTGACAGCTCTGCGAAAATATATTTTAAATATTTAAAAAAATACACCACCCTTCAAAAGTTTGTGGTCACTTAAATGTCCTTGTTTTTTGAAAGAAAAGCAAAAAAAATTGTCCATTCAAATAATATCAAATTGATCAGAAATACAGTTTAGACATTGTTCATGTTGTAAATGACTATTGTAGCTGGAATATCTACATAGGCGTACAGAGTCCCATTATCAGGAACCATCACTCCTGTGTTCCAATGGTACGTTGTGTTAGCTAATCCAAGTTTATCATTTTAAAAGGCTAATCATTAGAAAACCCTTTTGCAAGTATGTTAGCACAGCTGAAAAACTGTTGTTCTGATTTAAAGAAGCAATAAAACTGGCCTTCTTTAAACTAGTTGAGTATCTGGAGCATCAGCATTTGTGGGTTCGATTACAGGCTCAAAATGGCCAGAAACAAAGGACTTTCTTCTGAAACTCGTCAGTCTATTCATGTTCTGAGAAATGAAGGCTATTCCATGCGAGAAATTGCCAAGAAACTGAAGATCTCGTACAACGCTGTGTACTACTCCCTTCACAGAACAGCGCAAACTGGCTCTAACCAGAATAGAAAGAGTGGGAGGCCCCGGTGCACAACTGGGCAAGAGGACAAGTACATTAGTGTCTAGTTTGAGAAACAGACTCCTCACAAGTCCTCGTCTGGCAGCTTCCTTAAATAGTACCCACAAAACCCCAGTCTCAGCAAAAACAGTGAAGAGGCGACACCGGGATGCTGGCCTTCTAGGCAGAGTTGCAAAGAAAAAGCCATATCTCAGACTGGCCAATAAAAAGAAAAGATTAAGATGGGCAAAAGAACACAGACACTGGACAGAGGAACTCTGCCTAGAAGGCCTGCATCCCGGAGTCGCCTCTTCACTGTTGACGTTGAGACTGGTGTTTTGCGGGTAAAAATGTGCTTTACTTTCAAAAACAAGGACATTTCTAATTGACTCCAAACTTTTGAAGGGTAATCTTTTACGCTGCTCTCTGTTAATCATATATGCATAGTCACTTTAACTATACATTAATGTACATACTACCTCAATTGGGCCGACCAACCAGTGCTCCCGCACAGTGGCTAACCGGGCTGTCTGCATTGTGTCCCACCACCCACCACCCGCCAACCCCTCTTTACGCTACTGCTATTCTCTGTTCATCATATATGCATAGTCACTTTAACCATATCTACATGTACATACTACCTTAATCAGCCTGACTAACCGGTGTCTGTATGTAGCCTCTCTACTGTATGTAGCCTCTCTACTGTATATAGCCTCTCTACTGTATATAGCCTCTCTACTGTATATAGCCTCTCTACTGTATATAGTCTCACTACTGTATATAGTATCTCTACTGTATATAGCCTCTCTACTGTATATAGCCTCTCTACTGTATATAGCCCCTCTACTTTTATAGCCTCGCTACTGTATATAGCCTCTCTACTGTATATAGCCTCTCTACTGTATATAGCCTCTCTACTGTATATAGCCTCTCTACTGTAGCCTCTCTACTGTATATAGCCTCTCTACTGTATATAGCCTGTCTTTTTACTGTTGTTTTTATTTCTTTACTTACCTATTGTTCACCTAATACCTTTTTTGCATTTCACTAAGGTGAAATGTTGTATTTGGTTTATTGATTTGATTTATATTAAAAAATATTATTTCATTTTCTTAGCTGCAGTGAAGCCGCTCAACATTTACATTACAATCATCTAGCAGAAGCTTCCATCCAGAGCATCCCACAGGAGCACATCGACAAATCCCACACCCAGTCGACTCGGGGGCCTGAACCAGCAACCTCTTGGCCACCAGCCCAACGTGGGGTCAGCCTCAGGCAAACAGGCATTGGATGGATTTTTTATTTAAAAAATATATATATTTAAAGATACTGTATGTTCTATGTTCAAAATGTATTTTCGAAATAAACACCTCATTCATTTTTACTGTTTTTTAACTGTCAGGTTGGCTATACCTCAATAGCTGCAGAATTGATTTTGAACTACAAACTCAATGCATGCTAAATGCTACTTTGAGAACCTAATGCTAATGTCCCAGAGGTCAATAGAAACTCAGCATTGTCATCAGGGTAGAGAAGGTTGTGAGGTGTGAGTGTGTATTTAGTACATATATTATATTTGATAAATACATTTTCCCAATACATTTAAATATTTTATTGAAAAATATTCCAATATATGATTTTTTCCGTATAGGACATTTGACCCATTAACTAGGCCTGCTGCTAAACAGTGAAGTCAAATATTCGTATTCCTATCTTCATCTGTGGTGTGTCGTGTAATCAAACTTGTCTGTACGTGAGTATAATAACCTCTAACGGTATATCTTTATAAAGGCACATGTATTGTTAACTTGACGTTGCTTCACATTGCAAGCCACAAGAGAGAGAGCGATGCTTTCCTCATGAACCCCTACATTCCTACAGGCCCTCATTAAGCTTATGGTCAATCAGGAGGCAATATGCAAATAACACCACGTGGTGAAGTCATGGGACACACATTATGATCCCACATTACAGTCAAGAGTTTTTAAACCCATTGTGGTGGAAGGCTCAACTTTTGTCTTATCAGCCATTTTGTAAGGAATGGAATGGGGGGTAGCTGCAGGGCCATGTTGCCATGACGTAAGCTACATAGACAACAGAGATGCAATGTGACTGTTACCCCAGTTAGAAGGTGGATAAGAGCGTCTGCTAAATGACTTAAATGTAAATGTAAATGTAAGGTATGTGTATTAAAGAGGCTCTCACTCAGTGAAGAGTTTATACTGTTTTTGCCGTCTGTCGTTGACCATGAGGGCGAGTCCATTCGATGTGGCGGTAAACTTCCACTTTTTGTAAATGTTTAATCCAGAGAGTAGGCTGCCCTATATAGGCGGAATTCACTTTGCTTTGTGCATCAGGCGGGGGAGGACAGGTCTGTGCTCAATTACACATTTTATTAAGTGAGGAAAGGGAGGACAACTTAGACAGTTCTTCACATAGCAGGACAGCCATTTAGTGCACCTGGCCTATATTCAGAGTAAAGGGCAACACCAGATGGGTTTATGATGTTGACATGGGCTTTGGCAACACTGAATCTATGTGAGCACCACATCCTTTCTCATCGAATGAAAGGGCCTCCATACTTCCTTTGTTTATTGGGTGTAACTGTAAAATAATGAGAAGAGAAAATGTTACATAGCCCTCATACAGTAAAGAACATTGTAATTCAATCAACTGTAATTTCTTTATCTATCACTTATTGGAGAGGAAAAAAAGGCTATTATTGTTATTTATGCTCATAGTAGTTGGAAAGACAGCTGTGGCTTTATGAATGGCCTTGCTGTGTGATTGGCTGTTTTGGTCATGTGATTATTCTTCAGCTGGCGCTTCGAATCTTCCGCGGGAAAAAAATGCTCTTTATTTTTTTTCTGCTTCCCCTCGAAAGAAAGAATACGCATCTTATTGGCTACCTGTCATGATTTATGCCCCTATGATGCACTTGATTGGTTCGTAGACAAGTGCGTTTCGGGAAATGACATCCCGCCCCCTTTTCCTGATAGACAAAGGGCGAAATAGGAACCGCCTCTGATTGGACGTGCAGGATGTAACGACGCATCTGATTGGCTGAAATGATTGCCGCTCGTGAGTTTTTTTATTTTGAACCTAAATACAGGCAGCTGTATTTTCTTTCTCAGAAGTTGATTCGGACTGTCAGGGAGAGTACATCTGAATGCAGCTCTCTGACAGTATATAACATATATACTTCCAGACAATATATTTTTTTAATCGATTTTCTTTTGTTTTTTTTGCAAGACAGAGTCTGCAAACAGCTTGCCCTGGTTGTTTTGTTTTCATTACTCTTTACGCTCTCATTCTGCAAATTCTTAATTTGGATGCTAGCTAACTAGCTAACTTTAGTTGTTACCCCTTGAACTTTCCGATTTGTCTACGTTCAAGAATTTTGGACACCCGAACAGATATCAAAATAGATTTCTTTTAGCTAGTTTGCAAAAATGGATTTTAAAAACGTTATCAGCGATATCAGCCCTATCACCGCTAACTTGATCAACAGGCCCGACAGAATCCACGGGCTTTTCCCACTGTCGCTGCCCGATATTGCTTCAACTTGCATCAAGAATAATCTCTTCTCTCCTGGACCGACAAATGTACTGTCACCCGTCACTAATCTGGCCCTAAACATGAACAATCTAGCTGGACTTGGAAGGTAAGAGTCTCATAACTTGTGTTGCTATGTTTCCATACTAGCTAGCTGGTTGTGAACTGCAAGATCATCTTGGTTGGTTCGCCACGAGCTAGCTAACGTTAGGCTAGTTTGCTGAATAACATGACAAAAATGTAGCTACCCTATCTAATTTAGTTAACTAACCACTTGTTTATTTCATGCCAATGAAAATGGTTAACTTGCTTGAACGTTAGCAACGTTGTCTGATTGTGTACCCATTTGCTTTTACAGCCAACAATGTGAAACTCCCAAGAGGAAAGGACATGTGCCTCTCCTGAAGATTCCGTCTTTCGCCTCCGACTGCTCGTCTGATGCTGGTATAACGACATAATAATATGGCTGCAAATGTTTCACCCCCAAAAAAGTTAAAATAAGATGGAGACAATAAGAACACTAGCTTCCTACTTAAACTATGAACTATTTATTACTTTTTTTGTTCATACCATATAGGCCTTATATTTTGTCATGTCCCCAGTTTTAGTTTACATTTACATTTTAGTCATTTAGCAGACGCTCTTATCCAGAGCGACTTACAGTAGAGTGCATACATTTTTACATACTTAGTTCTACTCTTAGTTTTGCAGTTTGTCCACATAGAAAGTATTGGGGGGACATGGTGCCAGTACAGGACATTATAGGACTGAAATGTTGAATTGAAAAAGTTACGGACAGGAAAAAAAGCGCAAACTGTACAGGGTTGAATATTTTCTCATGTGGCACCCTTAAGTTTAGGCCTGTGTAAATGTGTTCAGAATTTACATTACACAGTTTTAACAGTTAAAATAGTACCAATGAACTAGCAGCTAACTGGGACTTGTTTCTACATCTCCCTCCAGGTCTTGGTATGGATTCCCCATTGGACCATGTGGATGTTGAGGAGAGGTAAGTGATAGTTTTCATGTCTTTAACAATCCGTCTCTGTGGTAGCATTGGCCTTTCCTTCCTCCCTCCCTACTACCCCCCCCCCTCCTCCACCCCCCTCTCCTCCACCCCCCTCTCCTCCACCCCCCTCTTATTCCAACTGAGCATGGCTCTGTTGTCCGTCTCATCAATTGTGATCTGGGATTAGGCCTACTGTCATTGTGCCGTTGATTAATCTCCACAGCTTGATGCGTCCATTTTCATTGAGTAAATTAGCAGATGAGATGATCATACGTGAACATTCCTTCTGGTTTTGGGGGGGGCGGGGGCGGGGGCACAAGTCATTTTGATCACAGGAGTTGAGTGATTGGCTGATTGGAGATGATCAATCTACATTCATTTCAACTCATGATTTAATGTCCCCCATACAGATGTAATACCATTCCTGTTGCCCTGTATTACTGAATCAGACTGGTGCTGTTATGTAATAGGTCGATTCCCACTTCGCTAGATTGAGAAGTGGGAAGAGTTTTCTACACTTTCAATTCACGTTACATCCTTGCCTTACCATTCGCTGTGGTAGGCAACGCCACATTCATTGTGTCCGCAGCTCAAATTTATCCATAAATATCACCGTAGCCAGTAAGCATTCACCTACTTAACAATCCAAGCAACTTTTATTCTAAAACCATATTACAATATAAAATAATACAACCAAACCACGTTACAACAATACACAAGCATGTGCAGACAGTTTAAAAGGGGTTATTTTCTCAACGGGTTAAATTTAGCTCCGTATAATTTGTCATTTGAGTTAAAAAGCAAATTGCTGCAATTTCAGGTAACTCAAAACGAGTGTCCAGTTGTTTCAAAAACATTGCTATGCTCTTTACACTTTGTACTGTAAGTGTTGTCTCAACGAGACTTGTTTGTTTCCACTGCCCTGCCTGGAGGGAACGACTGTTGGCTGAGTGTCATGCACCACCTCCAGAAGTAGCCGTGAACAAGTTGGCCAGTTTACAGTGCAGTATATGTGTAGACAAGGTTTTTCTCTAGCGAGTGTGAAGACCCTCAGCTATTTGACCTGCCTGACTGTTGAGAGGCTTTCTTAGGTAACTTGGGAGCTTTTATAGAGACGTTTTGTCCACAGGCCCTATACAGTTTAGAAACGGCGGCATTTTTCCAAGTGGTGCTTTATAGTGGTGTGCTCATGTTAACTCTGTCATATCGACGCCATTATCTACACAGTTAGTTTCATTGTCAGCGTTAGCCTGTAATCTGTGGGTAGGCTCTCTTCTGGGTCTCTGTGGGTAGGATCTTTTCTGGGTCTCTGTGGGTAGGCTCTCTTCTGTGTCTCTGTGGGTAGGCTCTCTCCTGGGTCTCTGTGGGTAGGCTCTCTCCTGGGTCTCTGTGGGTAGGCTCTCTCCTGGGTCTCTGTGGGTAGGCTCTCTCCTGGGTCTCTGTGCGTAGGCTCTCTCCTGGGTCTCTGTGGGTAGGCTCTCTCCTGGGTCTCTGTGGGTAGGCTCTCTCCTGGGGGTGAATATCCAGACATCTGCCAATGTCTCTGAACACTTGGCTGCAGCATTTTGTCCATGAGGCCATTCATTCAGCTCCCGTACAGCTGTTTTAATGGCTCGCTGCAGCATTTTTAGGGGGGCTGAGGGGGGGGGGGCGGGGGTGAAGTGTTTTTTGGCACATGGCCTGTCTTATGGTTTGAATGGTAAAGGGGAGGGGGTCTCTGCGCCAGAACTATTGAATGAGGGGCACCTCGTACCCCCAAGCCCCCTATAGTCGTTACGAGAACAAACTCAATCACCCCCCCCCCCCCCTTCTCCCCATTGAACTAGACGCACTCCTGCCCCCCTCAGTTCTCCTCTCTGCAAACAAAGGGTCCTTCCAGAAGGGCTGAGGCCAGTGTTGTTCCTTCAGCAGGCATACGGTAGATTAGCAGACCCCGTCCTCTGTACTCCCCCACTCTCCTCTTATTTAGCATACAGGTGGGCATTGCTCTGCTCTGCTGCAGAAAGAAATGGGAGGGACCACCTCTTGCCTCTCTCTAGCACAGGGCTGTAACCGCCCGTCCTCTGTCCCTCTCCTCTAGCACAGGGCTGTAACCGCCCGTCCTCTGTCCCTCTTCTCCAGCACAGGGCTGTAACCGCCCGTCCTCTGTCCCTCTTCTCCAGCACAGGGCTGTAACCGCCCGTCCTCTGTCCCTCTCCTCCAGCACAGGGCTGTAACCGCCCGTCCTCTGTCCCTCTCCTCCAGCACAGGGCTGTAACCGCCCGTCCTCTGCCCCTCTCCTCCAGCACAGGGCTGTAACCGCCCGTCCTCTGCCCCTCTCCTCCAGCACAGGGCTGTAACTGTCCGTCCTCTGCCCCTCTCTCAATAGAGCCAGCAAGTCTCTTTGTCGGTCTAACTAGTTTAGCTGCCAACTGTGGTGCTCTGTAGCTCACTTGTTAGAGCATGTTACTTGCAACGCCAGGATAGTGGGTTTGATTCCCAGACCACCATACAAAAGATGTCAGCAAGCATGCGCTTCAGAAGCTGTTTACTCCGTTGTGGGCTTTGAATAGTGTGAGAAGAAATCTGGTGAGAATCACATCATAGGGTACAAACTCATAAAGGGCCACTAGCCTACGTTGGATGTGCAATTTTCAATTACAGCGTTACTAAATCTGCACGTGTTCTTCTGCTATTTGTTCTGGTGCCAGTAATATTTACATGTTAATATTATCTTCTGATTTATAGTTATTCTGTCATTTTAACTTCTATTGCAATCTATTAGCTTCCAAAATGTCAGTAGATATATCTAGCTGTCCGATAACACAGAATGGCTTGACCTGCTCTTGTGTAAAAACTAAACTGTCAACGGGAGAGGGCAGTGTGAAATGCAGACAACTGAGTACCCTAGCTTTCTTTACCATAGAGTTGAGTTTAACGAGGACTCTGTGTCCCTTACACTTACCCATAAACACTCACGGCTTTAATCGACGCTAACGTGAGATTTCTGTATTTTCACTTTTATTACGGGCCGATGTGTGTAGATGGGTGATTATTTTGGGGGAAAATGCAGGTTGTAACGCAACAAAATGTGGAATAAGTCGAGATGTGTGAACCCTTTCTGTAGGCGCTGTATCTTAAATAGAACAATAAAATATCGTATGGGTGATTCACAAGAGATATATATATTTTTTCAGATAATGTATTCTCTAAGCCTTGTTGCACAATTTAAGGTCAATACAGTCAGCAATAATGTAGTGAATTCAGGGCTTGTGAAATTAGACCTCGGCTGAATATACGCCACAACTCTAAGACTCGTGTAATTATTTCATCAAAATAGTTTAACCTGCCCCCCCCCCCCCCTCCAGTAGTCTCTGATCTGGTTTTCAAGCCTGTCTATGAAAACGCCATTTTGTTTCCCCTCTCTTTTTCTTCACATTTAACCAGATCCACTAATGATGACCAACTTCTTGTACCAAAACATTCTAGAACATTAACGCACGTCTCATTTAACAATCTCACAAGCCCACGTGCTACGGAGTAGCCGCCTAGTCTGGGGTGGCCGCCTAGTCTGGGGTGGCCGCCTAGTCTGGGGTGGGGCCGCCTAGTCTGGGGTGGGGCCGCCTAGTCTGGGGTGGGGCCGCCTAGTCTGGGGTGGGGCCGCCTAGTCTGGGGTGGGGCCGCCTAGTCTGGGGTGGGGCCGCCTAGTCTGGGGTGGGGCCGCCTAGTCTGGGGTGGGGCCGCCTAGTCTGGGGTGGGGCCGCCTAGTCTGGGGTGGGGCCGCCTAGTCTGGGGTGGGGCCGCCTAGTCTGGGGTGGGGCCGCCTAGTCTGGGGTGGGGCCGCCTAGTCTGGGGTGGGGCCGCCTAGTCTGGGGTGGCCGCCTAGTCTTTATATTTAAAAGTCTAGCCAACTAGGATCTATTTGCTCGCTAACGAAGGTAGAACAGTTGAACTGTTAGGAATACACACCCTCCTGTCTGTCTCCTGTTTCCTGTCTCCGTCCTCCTGTCTCTCGTCCTCCTGTCTGTCTCTGTCTCCGTCCTCCTGTCTGTCTCTGTCTCCGTCCTCCTGTCTGTCTCTGTCTCCGTCCTCCTGTCTGTCTCTGTCTCCGTCCTCCTGTCTGTCTCTGTCTCCGTCCTCCTGTCTGTCTCTGTCTCCGTCCTCCTGTCTGTCTCTGTCTCCGTCCTCCTGTCTGTCTCTGTCTCCGTCCTCCTGTCTGTCTCCGTCCTCCTGTCTGTCTCTGTCTCCGTCCTCCTGTCTGTCTCTGTCTCCGTCCTCCTGTCTGTCTCTGTCTCCGTCCTCCTGTCTGTCTCTGTCTCCGTCCTCCTGTCTGTCTCTGTCTCCGTCCTCCTGTCTGTCTCTGTCTCCGTCTGTCTCTGTCTCCGTCCTCCTGTCTGTCTCTGTCTCCGTCCTCCTGTCTGTCTCTGTCTCCGTCCTCCTGTCTGTCTCTGTCTCCGTCCTCCTGTCTGTCTCTGTCTCCGTCCTCCTGTCTGTCTCCGTCCTCCTGTCTGTCTCTGTCTCTGTCCTCCTGTCTGTCTCTGTCCTCCTGTCTGTCTCCGTCCTGTCTGTCTCCGTCCTCCTGTCTGTCTCTGTCTCCGTCCTCCTGTCTGTCTCTGTCTCCGTCCTCCTGTCTGTCTCTGTCTCCGTCCTCCTGTCTCTCTGTCTCCTTCCTCCTGTCTGTCTCCTTCCTCCTGTCTGTCTCCTTCCTCCTGTCTGTCTCCTTCCTCCTGTCTGTCTCTGTCCTCCTGTCTGTCTCTGTCCTCCTGTCTGTCTCTGTCCTCCTGTCTGTCTCTGTCCTCCTGTCTGTCTCCGTCCTCCTGTCTGTCTCTGTCTCCGTCCTCCTGTCTGTCTCTGTCTCCGTCCTGTCTGTCTCTGTCTCTGTCTCCGTCCTCCTGTCTGTCTCCGTCCTCCTGTCTGTCTCCGTCCTCCTGTCTGTCTCTGTCTCCGTCCTCCTGTCTGTCTCTGTCTCCGTCCTCCTGTCTGTCTCTGTCTCCGTCCTCCTGTCTGTCTCTGTCTCCGTCCTCCTGTCTCCGTCCTCCTGTCTCCGTCCTCCTGTCTCCGTCCTCCTGTCTCCGTCCTCCTGTCTGTCTCCGTCCTCCTGTCTGTCTCCGTCCTCCTGTCTGTCTCCGTCCTCCTGTCTGTCTCCGTCCTCCTGTCTGTCTCCGTCCTCCTGTCTGTCTCCGTCCTCCTGTCTGTCTCCGTCCTCCTGTCTGTCTCCGTCCTCCTGTCTGTCTCCGTCCTCCTGTCTGTCTCCGTCCTCCTGTCTGTCTCCGTCCTCCTGTCTGTCTCCGTCCTCCTGTCCGTCTCCGTCCTCCTGTCCGTCTCCGTCCTCCTGTCCGTCTCCGTCCTCCTGTCCGTCTCCGTCCTCCTGTCCGTCTCCGTCCTCCTGTCCGTCTCTGTCCTCCTGTCCGTCTCCGTCTTGAACAACACCGCCTGTTCACTTGGTTTAGATATTGAAGTCAAATGGCCGACCTGGATGAGGTGCTTATAAATGAGTTGCCAATTCGTGATATAAATTAGTTATTTTATAACCCAGACTAGGGCCCTATATAGTACACTACTGTAGACCAGGGCCCTATATAGTACACTACTGTTGACCAGTGGAATAGGGTATAATTTGAGTCCACCTACCTTGGTGGGATCTGACTTGTCTCGGTCACTGGTTCAGAAGGTCCATAATTCTCTGCCTGACTGGTTTGTCTTGTTGTCCTGCAGGTTTGACAAGGCCGTTCTGCAGTCTGGGAGAGTTGCCAACGAGTAAGTCATGTCGCTCGTCCCTCTCTCTCGGTTTCCAGGAGATGGAACTGGCTAGTTGTGATGTAGCTGCCAACAACCAATAATCAACGGTTTATTTTTCCCACTCTTCGGCGAGTAGTGAGGATCATTAACATTATAAAATCTTTGTCATGATTTAATCTAGTGTGTCCTTCCACTGTTTCAACTAGTTTGTTCTCTTCACAGTAAAATGCCAATCCGACGAATCAACTCTCTACCGTTGATGTTAGGCTCCAGTCCGGCTCTGAAGAGTCCGGACCCAGAGAGCCAGCAGCACCGCTACGGGGCCTTCGGACGGTACGGCTCAGTCCAGGATACAGCCGCCTCCTCTGGGCATGGCAGGCAGGGCAACAAGGAGAACCAGAAGGAAGGCTTCGAGTTTAAGAAGCCCACCAAGCCAGCGTCACGCTGCCGTATGAGGTCCTTCCACAGTGGAGGAGGAGAGAACAAGGACTTTGCCCGCCGGCCCAACTCTGCCCCGGCCCTCATGGTGAGTAGTACAGAGTGACTGACACCTCTTAGCCCCGGCCCTCGTGGTGAGTAGTACAGAGTGACTGACACCTCTTAGCCCCGGCCCTCGTGGTGAGTAGTACAGAGTGACTGACACCTCTTAGCCCTCATGGTGAGTAGTACAGAGTGACTGACACCTCTTAGCCCTCATGGTGAGTAGTAGAGAGTGACTGACACCTCTTAGCCCTCATGGTGAGTAGTAGAGAGTGACTGACACCTCTTAGCCCTCATGGTGAGTAGTAGAGAGTGACTGACACCTCTTAGCCCTCATGGTGAGTAGTAGAGAGTGACTGACACCTCTTAGCCCTCATGGTGAGTAGTAGAGAGTGACTGACACCTCTTAGCCCTCATGGTGAGTAGTAGAGAGTGACTGACACCTCTTAGCCCTCATGGTGAGTAGTAGAGAGTGACTGACACCTCTTAGCCCTCATGGTGAGTAGTAGAGAGTGACTGACACCTCTTAGCCCTCATGGTGAGTAGTAGAGAGTGACTGACACCTCTTAGCCCTCATGGTGAGTAGTAGAGTGACTGACACCTCTTAGCCCTCATGGTGAGTAGTAGAGAGTGACTGACACCTCTTAGCCCCGGCCCTCATGGTGAGTAGTACAGAGTGACTGACACCTCTTAGCCCCGGCCCTCATGGTGAGTAGTACAGAGTGACTGACACCTCTTAGCCCTCATGGTGAGTAGTACAGAGTGACTGACACCTCTTAGCCCTCATGGTGAGTAGTAGAGAGTGACTGACACCTCTTAGCCCTCATGGTGAGTAGTAGAGAGTGACTGACACCTCTTAGCCCTCATGGTGAGTAGTAGAGAGTGACTGACACCTCTTAGCCCTCATGGTGAGTAGTACAGAGTGACTGACACCTCTTAGCCCTCATGGTGAGTAGTAGAGAGTGACTGACACCTCTTAGCCCTCATGGTGAGTAGTACAGAGTGACTGACACCTCTTAGCCCTCATGGTGAGTAGTAGAGAGTGACTGACAGACATAAGAGGACTAGAGCTTGTTGTGATTAATGTTAAAATGAAAGTTATCCCTTTGCTCCTCTAGCTGTCCCCACCCTCGTCGCAGCGCCTCAGCTCATTGGACGACAGCAGCCCCATGATCCTGCGCCGCTCCTCCTTGACCTGCTCCCTTAACGAGGATGACGATGGTTTCCTTGAAGTTCTGGATGACTGTGAGGAAGAGGAGTGTGACATGCCCATGGGGATGGCCAGCCTGCTGACCGCTCCTCTAGTGAGGGACAACTCTGCAGCGGACTCGGTAGGACCATCACCTCTTCTACGGTGGCCTTGGGGGTCCAAGAAGAGTCTTCTATATATATAGTCTGTGGATATGACTTCATCTGTCCTTGGTTTGAAATGACCAGCAGACTTTTGGTTTCGCTATAGAGCGGTCTGCTGCTGGAGGACCCCAGGGGCCCTGTAGTCTGGGGGACCCCGGGTGCCCTGTAGTCTGGGGGGGCCCGGTAGTCTGGGGGACCCCGGGTGTCCTGTAGTCTGGGGGACCCCGGGTGTCCTGTAGTCTGGGGGACCCCGGGTGCCCTGTAGTCTGGGGGGGCCCGGTAGTCTGGGGTAGTCTGGGGGGGCCCGGTAGTCTGGGGGACCCCGGGTGTCCTGTAGTCTGGGGGACCCCGGGTGTCCTGTAGTCTGGGGGACCCCGGGTGTCCTGTAGTCTGGGGGGCCCTGTAGTCTGGGGGAACCCGGGGGCCCTGTAGTCTGGGGTGTCCTATAGTCTGGGGGAACCCGGGGGCCCTGTAGTCTGGGGGGCCCTGTAGTCTGGGGGAACCCGGGGGCCCTGTAGTCTGGGGGAACCCGGGGGCCCTGTATTCTGGGGTTACCTGTAGTCTGGGGTGCCCTGACTACAGGCCCTGTAGTCTGGGGGGCCTGTCTGGGGGGCCTGTAGGCCCTGTAGTCTGGGGGGCCCCGGGTGTCCTGTAGTCTGGGGTTACCTGTAGTCTGGGGTGCCCTGACTACAGGCCCTGTAGTCTGGGGGGCCTGTCTGGGGGGCCTGTAGGCCCTGTAGTCTGGGGGGCCCCGGGTGTCCTGTAGTCTGGGGGGCCCCGGGGGCCGTGTGTCCTGTAGTCTGGGGTGTCTTGTAGTTTGGGGTGTCCTGTAGTCTGGGGGAACCCGGGGGCCGTGTGTCCTGTAGTCACTACATTAGATTTGGTTGCTGCACCATGTAGGTTTTATAATTGAATGCCAATCTAATCTCTTCCTCTTCAGCCGGTGGTTCGGTGTCGACCGAGGGGTCTGTTCCGCTCCCCCTCCATGCCCAGTCAGGTGGGCCGCGCCCCCCTCAAGCGCCCTGAGCGTCCCCAGGATGGGAACACGCCGGTCAGGGTGAAGAGACGACGCAGCCTGGTGGAAACGCACATCACCACCATGGACCAGGACGACTGCTCTCCCAGAGAGATGGTACGTACCTCCCTGCTCAGTGTCTCCTCCCCTACAGTCAACTGGTCCTCCCTGCTCAGTGTCTCCTCCCCTACAGTCAACTGGTCCTCCCCTGCTCAGTGTCTCCTCCCCGACAGTCAACTGGTCCTCCCTGCTCAGTGTCTCCTCCCCTACAGTCAACTGGTCCTCCCTGCTCAGTGTCTCCTCCCCTACAGTCAACTGGTCCTCCCTGCTCAGTGTCTCCTCCCCTACAGTCAACTGGTCCTCCCTGCTCAGTGTCTCCTCCCCGACAGTCAACTGGTCCTCAGTGTCTCCTCCCCGACAGTCAACTGGTCCTCCCTGCTCAGTGTCTCCTCCCCTACAGTCAACTGGTCCTCCCTGCTCAGTGTCTCCTCCCCGACAGTCAACTGGTCCTCCCTGCTCAGTGTCTCCTCCCCGACAGTCAACTGGTCCTCCCTGCTCAGTGTCTCCTCCCCTACAGTCAACTGGTCCTCCCTGCTCAGTGTCTCCTCCCCGACAGTCAACTGGTCCTCCCTGCTCAGTGTCTCCTCCCCGACAGTCAACTGGTCCTCAGTGTCTCCTCCCCTACAGTCAACTGGTCCTCCCTGCTCAGTGTCTCCTCCCCTACAGTCAACTGGTCCTCCCTGCTCAGTGTCTCCTCCCCGACAGTCAACTGGTCCTCAGTGTCTCCTCCCCTACAGTCCACTGGTCCTCCCTGCTCAGTGTCTCCTCCCCGACAGTCAACTGGTCCTCCCTGCTCAGTGTCTCCTCCCCTACAGTCAACTGGTCCTCCCTGCTCAGTGTCTCCTCCCCGACAGTCAACTGGTCCTCCCTGCTCAGTGTCTCCTCCCCTACAGTCAACTGGTCCTCCCTGCTCAGTGTCTCCTCCCCGACAGTCAACTGGTCCTCAGTGTCTCCTCCCCGACAGTCAACTGGTCCTCCCTGCTCAGTGTCTCCTCCCCTACAGTCAACTGGTCCTCCCTGCTCAGTGTCTCCTCCCCGACAGTCAACTGGTCCTCCCTGCTCAGTGTCTCCTCCCCTACAGTCAACTGGTCCTCCCTGCTCAGTGTCTCCTCCCCGACAGTCAACTGGTCCTCCCTGCTCAGTGTCTCCTCCCCGACAGTCAACTGGTCCTCCCTGCTCAGTGTCTCCTCCCCTACAGTCCACTGGTCCTCCCTGCTCAGTGTCTCCTCCCCTACAGTCAACTGGTCCTCCCTGCTCAGTGTCTCCTCCCCTACAGTCAACTGGTCCTCCCTGCTCAGTGTCTCCTCCCCGACAGTCAACTGGTCCTCCCTGCTCAGTGTCTCCTCCCCGACAGTCAACTGGTCCTCCCTGCTCAGTGTCTCCTCCCCGACAGTCAACTGGTCCTCCCTGCTCAGTGTCTCCTCCCCGACAGTCAACT